>NW_016159411.1:24655-83142 GCF_001687245.7 Rhagoletis zephyria | reverse complement strand
TATATATCTATTTGTATGTATGTATGTACATTTAACATTAAAATTACTTCTAACGTGAAAGTAAGTTCTGCAATGAAATAAAAATCAAATATTTTAAATTTATATTGTTTTATTTTCAGAAAATAACTAGATATACGATTGAAGAATAGATTATTTTAAGTATCCCAAAAAACGTATTTTAATGAGTCCGATACTGAGTAGTATCGATACTTTTTCCCTGATACTTTTAGGGTATCGATACCATGAGCTCGATGCCAGAATGAGTACTCAGTATCGATACCAAAGTCTGAAATTTCGAACCCTAGGGACGTTAAAAATCTAATAACCAAAAAGGAGCAGATTAAACATCACAGAACGGGGAGATTTGTGGTTATTCCTTACAAAACTTAAACCAAATATTGATAATTTGCTGTGAATACATCAAACACTTCCCTCCCATTAAAATTATGCTTATTTTTTTAATTGTTGATTTGAATTGTTTAAGGCGCGTTGCGTTATTAATGTTTAATTTTAATTCTATGAAGTCTGTTATGATATTATTTTAATAAATAGAACACAAGAATATACACTATTTTGATAGTTACTACTTCGAATTTAGAATTGGAGCACAGCCGCAAGGAAAATTTCCATCGTTAGATCTATTCTTCACATTTTTTACGAATTTTAGGCGAGACCGATAAAATACAAGATTGTGCTGATTGATGTGAAATTCGGGAGTAACGTGAATATAACGTCAACGCAGATGAGAGAGGTGGAGAAAGCTGAGATAGATCTATATGTACATATGTGCATATTATACAGGCAATACACAAAATCAGCTATGACGTCACATTTCTGTCAAAATTTTCAAGAGAGAGTTAGCGGTATCACAATCAGCGCCACCTTCATATTCACCATGTATTCGTTTCACCATGAGTTTTGGGAATATGGTAGAAATGTAGCAGGGTATCCACTGAAACCAAAATAATTTTTGAAAGGGGTAGACGAGGAAAAAGTCAGGGAACCTCTGGTTTAAATGGATAGCCTAATTAATTTCGACACCCACATGCATGTAAGTCAAACCAATAATAGTTGTGTTTGTTTACCCATTTTCAGTAAAATCCAGTAAAAATTGTTACAAATTTTCATGTTTTGGCCTTTTCGAACGCAAAAACTTGCAAAGTAGGGAAAATAAGAGAGCGAAAACTATAGCTTAAGTTGCAAGTTTTTACAGTCGGCTATTCTAGCCGACAGTTCAAACTGCATTCTACTGCGGAGAAAACCAAACGTTGAGTGACCAGAAGGCTGCACTACCTGCCACCACCAAGTGCGCCTCTTTTTTTCACCAGCAGTAAGGTTAGGGTAGCCATCGGGGAGGCAAAAGCCTCCAAAGCTATCGGACCCGAAAGAATTTTCATATTGATGCTAAAAAAAATTGGCTCTTGCGGGAGTGGACTATCTAACCAAGGTCCTCAACCTGTCTGTAGTCACTCTCATCATTCCAGACATCTGGAAAATGGGAAGAGTGGTCCCACCGCTTAAATCGGGTAAACCGTCTAACAAAGGAGAGTCTTATCGCCCGATAACCCTCCTTTCATCGGTAGAGAAGACACTAGGGGTCCTTCTACACCCTCGCGATACAATCCACCTGACCCCAGCGAAGCATCAGCCTGGGTTACGTAAAGTGCACAGCACAATAACAGCACTTAACGCCATAAACACTCAGATAACTCGTGGCCTTGACCGAAAACGCCCCTGTCCTATCCCCCCCAATGGTTTAATTATTTTTCAAAGCTCCCTCAACCACCAGAGGGAGTCACTATAGTCACTTATGCTGACGATTGCTCGATAATGGCGTCTGGGAATGGAATTGATGATTTGTGCTCGCCGAGCTTTCTCGCTTCTTCATTGCAAGGAGCCTTACCCTCTCCCCTAAAAAATCGTGGGCAACTTTATTCACCACTTGAACGAAGGAGGTCAGACTGCAGCTGGGTATTCACATCGATGGCGAACCAATACCACCGGTGAATAATTCAAAAATCCTCGGAGTCCCCTTCCACGGTCTTCTCTCCTTCTCGGCGCATACAACCGCAATTGTCAACAGAGTACAGAGCCGCAACATTGTCCTCAAGTCGTTGGCCGGCTGCACTTGGGGCAAAGACAAAGAAACGTTATTACGTTTGTTCCACACGCCTTTCGGGTTGTTTCGGTAATTAGAGTGTAAAAATAAGTTACTCTCTCACAAGTGCCAAAATGTGTCTATTGCAAGGAGTCTTACCCTCTCCCCTACAAAATCCTGGGTATTTTATTCACCACCTGGACGAAGGTCAGACTGGGTAGTGATAGCACGATATACGAGTACCGAGTGCAGAATATCGATACTTTTCATGAGTACAGTACGAGTAAAGATCGAGAATACTAAAAAGTATCGACGAGCTAAAAACTTTTCGAAATAAAGCCTTTGTAAGCATTAAGTCGGCCGCTGTGGCGTAGTGGTAATCGTGGTCAAAGCAACATCGCAAAAAATATAGAAAAAGGTTTTTCTTAACAGCGGTCGTCCCTCGACAGGCAATGGCAAACCTTCGAGTGTATTTCTGCTAGGGTTGCCAGATTTTGAAACGGCGAAAGGAGTGCATTTATATTTTCGATAGAAAAAAAGCAGTACATGACATAAAAAAGGAGTACAATTTTTTTTTAATTTTTTGTGCAATTTATTGTTACAAATTACCATTAATTAGGTGCAAATAAACAAAGATATCTTAGAAATCTTTTTCAAAGCAACAATAAATGTGAAAAATAAATAACTATATGGGTTGGCTTTCCAATAGGGATGGTTGTTAAAGAGATGGTCATCGAAGGGGGAGTGGACGTGGCACCTTTTCCGACCTTTTTGGAGAGGGCATGAACCGCCATTGATAAAAATGTTACTCCCGACCACCTAGGGCCCCTATGGGTCCCCAGGGGCCCCTTAGAAAAATTGCCAAAAGTCACAATTTTCACTTGCGTCCACAGTATTTTTGCGTAGAATTCGGTTCTCAATGACCGCCCATATAGGAAAGTTTCCCCAAATAAAAACTAAAAACTACCAAAGAATTCCAGACTCTTCCTGAATGTATGGTCATTTTTTTAATTTAAGCCTTATAATTAATTTAATATTATTCTGATTTTTATACCCGAGCGCCCTGCCCCTAAGGCCATGCTTACACCTTTTCACTATCACACTTAACTTTGCTTACTAAGTAGTGTTTGCCACAATATGAATGGCAAAGTACAGCGCGTAAAATAATAATTGTCGCACAGGTTTTTTGAAAAATAAAAGGGTTCTTTATAGATTTTGTGTTTTTTTGTTAACTTTGTAAATATTTTACTCTAATTTTATTAATTGGTTTTAATATTTTAATCCTGATTTGCATTTGCCAGCTTTGGGAGATAAGTACATGCGGCATGAACCTCTTTTTCAGGTGTATTTTTTCTTAAATTTTGTATAAAAAAATAAAAAAAACCGGTATAGGGTTGGTCGAATGAATGCCCTCCTAGTCACTAGTTTCGAGTCTTTTCGATGAGGCCTTATGTTGGACAAAAGAAGGAGAATAAAGGACTTAATGGGGGAAATAAGCCTATGTTACAGAAGATATGTAATAAAGTAACCGACCGATTACATTGAAAAATTTACAAAAATGTGCCAATAAATATTGGGTTCGAAAATTATCTTCTATGTATATATATCTAATATGAATGTCGTGTAAATGAATATAGCGCTCATTTGCTTCAACTGTCATAACTCAAAAAACCCAAAACTCGAGAAAACGGATTTAAAATTGTGAATTTAGTACATACATAATAAAAATTTAAATACGTCATGAATTTTGTTCTAGTGAGCTACTAATAATTGGTACAGCAATGCACAACATAGAATTAAATTTCATTTTTCAAGAAAAGTCAAATACTTTCAAAATAATTGCTTTTAAAAGCTTTAAATATGCTTTTAGCTATAAACATATATTCTATGCATGTAGAAGTAAACTTATTGCAAGTTCATTTCAAAAACTTCTTTAGAAATCCTTGTTATATCAGATTTCAGCAGTGTCTACTCAACTTACAAATAGAAAGAGGTCATAAAAGCAAAGCAATCTGATTTTTATTTACTTTCCCCGTTTGCGTTAAAAATACTTGAAAGTACGAGTATTATCGATACTTCTTTGCAAGTATGAGTACTGGCATCGATTCTTCTTTAGAGTATTCTAAATGAGCACTAGTATCGATACTTTTTGGAAAAGTTCTATCACTACAACTGGGTATTCACGTCGATGGCGAAACAATACCGACGGTGAATAACCCAAAAATCGTCAGAGTCACCTTCGACAGTCTGCTCTCCATCTTGGCGCACACAACCGCAATTGTCAACAGAGTACAGAGCCGCAACAATGTCCTCAAGTCACTGGCTGGCAGCACTTGCGGCAAAGACAAAGAAACGTTGTTGGCAACATACAAGGCAATTGGCCGGCCGGTTCTAAACTATGCAGCGCTCGTGTGGTCGCTGGGGACCAGCAGGACGCAGTGGATGAAGCTACAAACCTGACAGAGCACGGCACTTCGGACAGCGACGGGATGCCTTCTGATGTCGCCCCAGCACCCCCTCCACGACAAGGCCCAGATGCTCCCAATCGAGGAGCATAACTAATGTGACCAAGCGTACTCCTTTCGGAAGTACAGTACTTCTTTTTTCGCTCTTTTACTTTGTACTTCGAAGAACAATCAAATGTACTTGTTTGCGATATTTTGCACTTCAGGAGGGAGATTATGTAACCAGTTAGCGAACATTTTCGGATCGCTATCGCACTTTTTGACGCATGATATAATGCTTTTGCGTCCGATCTTCGGGACGATCGTCACATGGCCTGGGCGATAAATTCGTTCAAACCATTAAAGTCGACGGGGCTCATGCCTGCGCAACTGCGAAAGGCTCTGAAGGTGTCGTGCAATGGGTTGGATCCTATTTATGCGAACTGCGTGAGAACCCGATACATCCAAAGGCTTGGAGGGTAGTCCGTGTTGCGTTCCTCCCGAAGGCCGGAAAAGGCTCAAATGTTTCCCCTAGGGATTTTGTTAAAAACGCTAGAGAGACTGATAGACCTCTACATAAGAAACGCAATTACTCGTGACTGTCTGAGCCCTTGTCTGGTGGAACTCAATAGAGAACACGACGCCTGCGGATATTGCAGACAGAATTGTCGCGGCATGGACTGCTATTAGGCTAAAGGATACCGGGTCCTTTTGTGGCATAAAAAAGGAAAAGAAGACATTTCTCATCTGCAGCTAATGTTTTTATAGGGTTTTGTGGAATTGGTATTTATGCGGTGAGACTAGGAATTTCAACTGATCCTTTTGTACCAGCTGTCAAGAGGAAGATGAAGTGGAATCATCTCCACGCTTTCTTTTAGGCAGTCCAACCTTCGCGAGGCTAAGATGGAAGCATTTTGGGTCGCACTTCTGAACAAACACTGAGCTCTCAGGGATCGAAATTATCCGCATTCGAAATTTCGTAATCGGCGTTAACTTACCCAACCTAAGCTGTACTTCTTTGAGCTATGAAGCCCTGAACGACATTCACAGGGAGTCGGCAGGGGGTAGGGGTATGTATACTCTCGACCTGCGAATGCCCTTCTGGGCACACAATCACCTGACCTGGACGGGACAAAACTTTGTCTACCTCGGGAGACCCACACCCAACTTCTCTCTGGCTATTGCAACAGAATAAACTCATACCTGAGCAGAATAAACGAGGATGTGTCCAACCAGTGCCCGGCATGCGGAGAGTCGCCACATGACTCACGGCCTAAATAAAGTAAATTTGGTACCAAGCGATTCGTCTTAACTTTTAGATTTCAAAAATATATAATCTGTTGATGTTCGGGTTCTGACTCAGCAAACGAGACCAAAACTAGCTGCCGTTTGATGCCCGGGATAGCAACATATTAAATGCCAATTCTTAATGAAGATCCGTGGAGTATTTCTTTGAATGTTTTCTATGTTATTAAATATAATGAGGAATTGATTTAATAATTTTAGTTTTCGAGAAGTCCGTACTATACTGGTTATTTAAAATCATTTAAAACACATAGGACATATGAAAACTTCCGTATCAGCATTGACGTCTTCAATTTGCAATTCAAGCGGATCGAAATTAAAACTTTTTTACCCCCAATTTACAAAAAAAAGAACAAATTATTGTATTTCAAAACGTTCAAAAACAAAATCTTCTCATTCAAGCAGTTAATTTACTTTATAAAATATTGTTATTTAGCTTTAAAAGGCAAATTGTTTCCAAATTTTGGTCGGACAAATTATAACGTAAGTCCGTTAAAACAAGTTTCAATGCTGAAAAAGCTCGTTCAACACTAACTTACTTCTACTTTGTGAGGGTTATAATCCCTAAGCGAGGCCGAAGGCCGCCTACGCAGAAAGGTGTTCTCGGCAAAAGGTGTTCAGCCTCTTTTCGTCGCAAAACAGAAAGAGAATTCTACTTTGTGAGGGTTATAATCCCTAAGTCCGACCGAAGGCCTCCTATGCAAAAAGGTGTTCTCTGCAAAAGGTGTTAGCCCTTTTTCTTCGCAAAACGGAAAGAGAATTCTACTTTGTGAGGGTTATTATCCCTAAGTGCGGCCGAAGGCCGCCTACGCAGAACGAAGACCGTCAAATATCGATCATTACAACACCCAACACATGTGTTGAACAAGTGTGTGTTGAGTTGATATGTGTTGAGTCGGTGTGTGTTTAGTTTGTGTATGTTGAATTCCTGTGTTGAGTTTGTGTGTGTTGAGTTTACCTGTGTTATTTAGACATGTAATCGCTCCCACCATTATCTCGCTCGCGATCTCGACGGTGCACGTTGTACCCGGCACAATTCAACAATGTTGAATTGCTGTGCAACTTCGTCTCTTGGACCGCAGCTATCAATATACCATGCCTTCCCATGAAGGCGGTTATCTCCTCGATCTTGCTCTGTAGCCCGTTACCGTTAAATTGAAGGAACTTCGTGTGGTACGGAGACGTGTGGTGATGCGGGGTGTGAGAGATGTGTGTGGCCGTGACGCCATTGGCTGTGTGCGCTGCTGAGGTGGTTGACACCCTGTGGTGGTGGTGGGTGGCGTCGCAGTTGAGATCTGTGACCGAGCAGCGCAACACGGGCCCTCGAAGTTCCCCGTCCAATCTCGCGTGGTGCGCAGACCTCAGTATGCCCTAAAGTGCCACCAGCCAAGGCAGGTGTTGCACTTGACTGATGTCACATTACGGAATATCCTGGTCTGACATACCGTGCAGATTGTAGGAGGAACCAAGAGTTGTTGTCGCACCTGAAAGACTTGTCACGAAAATAGTACCTAAGTAAAAGTGCGAGTATTCCAACAACACCGATTGAATTGGTATACAGTTATTCCCATGGTAATTTCATATTCTAGCAATGCTTTTTGTTATACGAAAATTTTGTACGAGTACGCTTAATCTTTGCACATATACCTAAGTGAATCAGACTTCAGCTAGTTTTTGTGTCGCTTGTTGAATCGCAGAGGCCCAGTAACGACAAATTATATATTTTTGAAACCAAGAAGTCTAGACGAATCGATTGGTACCAAATTTACTTTATTTAGACTGAAGGCTCTTTCGGTATTTAGCCAAGCCTTTTATTTTTGCCGGAAAAAATAAGTCACATTTTAACCGTTATTATTTGACTGAAAAAATAAAAGTCAACTTTTAACCGTTTATATTGGATTTTTTTCAAAAAGTAAGGAAATTAAAGGGCACGAAGGATTCTTATAGAGAATGTCCTGAGGACCTCAAGAACTTTGAAAAATCCTGTCTACAACAATATTTTGTCCTTGACTTTTTAATTTTTGAAAAATGTGATAACGGTTATTTTGGGTCCCTGCTCACGGCACCTCCTCACATGCTTATTACTGGATTTGCGTTCGCGTACTTTTTTGGATATTTTTTCTGAGAGCAAATTCTCAGAAATTCAGTTACTGGAGAGTGTCTGGCAAGTTACTGCATAATTTGTAAACAAACACAACTAATGTATGTATCAGTGGCCTAGTCAGGATTTGGCAAAGGGGGGATTAAAAAAAATTTTCATCGATAACTTAAAGTTGTGATACACAATAGCTAGAGGCGTCGCCTGTGGGCATTCTTTCATATATGTATGTATGTGCCATTTTTATATATATTATATATTTTTTTTTTCTGCTTGGTTATTCCATGGGGAATTCATGCTTTATTTAAATTTAAAAAATTAAATTACTACACCATTTTAATTAATTAGTGCGTAGTCCAGTTTTGTTTTGTAGAAGTTTCGTTAGTATGCACTTCAGTTTTTACACATTGAATATATCTGCATATTTATATATTTACGCGAATCTATCTACATTTATTTATGTACAAGTCTACAAAATCGTATTACTTATAAAGCGATTTTTAATCTTCGTTGCTTAACACACATTTTTTCAATTACTTCTTGTGCTGTAAGCGGAACATCATTATGTACCGCTAACATCGGTAAACCATTCAGCCGCTCCTTAATTGTATAAAAAGAAAGGACAAATAAGATAGCATATTCAACAATTCAGTAGTCCACTTGCAAAGTGCGCTATGTAAATTTTTTTTCGATTTTTAGTTTTTGGTGGGTTTCATGTCCACTAACAGCAGAGTGAAAAATGTTTCTATATTCTGAAAAAAATAGCATGAAATGTTAACTACTCTTGCAAAAGTCGCTATAATACTTATTTACACACTTTCAAAAGTCTCCTCTTCGTACGAACTTAGAAAACTGCAAGAAAACGTGGTAGTTTCGGTGCCTAGTGGAAGAGGTCGCAAAAAAGAAGCAAACCAATCTTCCTAGAGGAGAGAACGCGAAAAGCTAAAAAAAGCTAGCTATGTAAAAGTTACTGTTTCAAAACTTGCAATATTAAATTTTTAAATATAAAATTTGCAAATCTACCATACTGCAATTTAATTTTTTTTAATGGTATTAGGCTCTTATTTATCCGAATTTTTAGGTAATAAAAAAAGATACAGTTCGGATGTTACTTGTTGTCGTAGACTTTTTTTTTTTTAATTTATGGCTTACTTTTATAAAATCACATAACGCTGTTTGTAAGTGGACTACTCAATTGTAAAGCACAATGTACACATCAATATTTTAATTACGTGTCCGGTAGAGTTACGTAGATAAGTTTTTAACCTCTTTAGAGTCGAAAAGGTGCGTTCTGCTGTTGAAGTGGAAACGGGGAGAGTTGCAACAATTTTTAGCAACTTGTATAAGCTATTGAATGGCGTTTTATCACAGTTCTGAAGTGCATCAAGTGCAGTTTTAGGTGAAAGATTCTTCCGCGTTAAGAACTCCATAAATTAATTTCGGCCACTATATTTGAGCTTTCAACAAGTGGTTCATAAAACTCAGCACGCTAAAATAAATTTGTGTCATTTTCTTCACTGTGGTTTGTTAAAAAAATCGAAGCGAAGCCTCTGAAGATCGTTTTATGTTGAGTGAATCCATTATTATATGATCAATAAATGGATAAAAAACAGAAATCTTGAAATATGAGCTAAGTTACAAACTTGCAGATTTTGACTAGATTTGTATCGATTCTTTTTGATTTCAATATCCATTTCGATTGCATCTTTTTCACAAGTTCTGAACAATTTTTCAAAGTAATGTCACTAAGTCATTTGCCAAATCCACTACAAGTGCTAAATCTATCTGTATTTGTTGGAAAGGCAGATTGTAGGAGAACATATCGCCTATTATATTAATGATTCTAATAAATTCGAAGCCCAAGCTTCGTTGGAATATAATTGCAGCAGTTGATGATCCGTCATCCCATTCGCCTATGTCACCCAACGAAGCATGTACAAAAGTTATTAAAGAAATGAAGTCTGATACCCTCAGTATATCCAGTAAACAAACTTAGCAACTTTTTTCCACCAAATTTGGTCCCAATAAAGGACTAGTGTTGCAAGCAACGCTTTTTCGTCAAAAAGGGTGTTGTGCAGCAATTTTATGTGGTGAAAATTATTTTAGCACTGGAAAAATGGATTGAAAAATATTGCAGTGCGATTGAACATCTCAGGTTTAGCTGAAATATAAATGTATTAAGAATAATTATTTTTCTAATAAATACTTTTTTTTATTTTACTGTGTCGAGGTCGTTGAACAAATATATGTAATTCAGTATTTAAGTTAATTGTGAAATATATTGAATGCACAAGTTAAGTCATAGAGTTGGAAATAAGGTTGATGATATACTTTAAATAATATAAAAAATATCTTTTCAGCATATCGTCGTTTAAAGTGCAAAACCGCATATCAACAAAATGCAAAACCGCGTATCGGCAAAATGCAAAACCGCGTATGTGAAGTTGTAGAAATTATTTTCTAGAGCGTAGAAACACTCATATTTCAAAATGGTTCTCTTTTTTATAAAGCAATCGCTTATCTGCCTGTGTGTGAGCAACTCCAATTTTTGGCAGCCAATGTCAGTTACGCGGTTTTGCAGAATCACGAGATGCGGTTTTGTACTTTAAACGACGATATGAATATACTTCTTAACATTTTCCCGAAATTTTACATACAGGCTCAAAATTATGCCAGTCACATTCAAATATCGTCGCTTGGATGGAAAATTTCCGTAAGCGTTATTTTGACAGTTTTTAGTTAAAGATGCAGTTATATATTTTAAAATCAGATATTTCGCTTTTTTGTTAGCAGTTTTTTGGATATCTTCTTTAGTTTCCGAGTAACTGACTAAAATCATTTGGTACAAATTACGTTAGTAATGCTGTCGTACTAAACTAATCAAGATCTTTCAAATAGCGCCATCTGTTTTTAAATATCTGCTTTAGTTTCCGACATATTCAGCCTTATCATGAGTTTCATTTTCTCGAACCAGGCCACCTTTTCACTTTTCGTTTCCGTGTATTCACTACGGGTGGGTGAAAACATTTCTGGCGAATTTTTTTTTTTGGCGAGACTCACGATTAGGCTGATTAGTGTAAAGTATCGTTAATTTATAAAAAACGTTATCACATTTGGCGTATACGACAAAATTTTATTGAACTCATAAATGGTTGACAGTAAACTAAAAAATAAGATAATTTAAGAATTTCGTGAACTAGTACATAGCATTCTCCGACACTTTGGTGAAAATATGTAGTCGACTTTCTGAGAAATTGCATCCCAAACTTCAATTGTGATTTCCCAAAACCTGCCGAAAGTAACATGCAACGACTTTTATCTAGGCGACGATATAACATTTAGCTAAAATATGCATCTAAATAAATTATAAATGTCATTATTTTCGCAGTTGAAGGATATGCCAGGCGAGTAACAGGTAAATACATACATATGTAAGTATACCTAAATTACCACGTTGAGCTTGTATAATAATCTCTCTCTAATGCATTAATTCTATATACGTCCGGACCAATGCCCGACACAGTTATGTCTTTATTTAATAACGGCTCTATGACAATATATTCAAGAAATATATTCTTAGATTTTTATTTACTTAATTTCATACATTAATATTTTTTATTAATAAATTCCAGGAATAAATATTTAATATCAAACTATTTCACTTAAGCTTAACCAACTTTTAGTTGCTCGGAGCTAATTTTGGAACGCTTAATGAAATATTTTCATAGACGGTAAATGCAATCCTGGGTGCATCGTTAATGAGCTGAAAAACCAAAACAAATTAAATTTGTGGAATGGAGCCTTTTGAAATGGCCTTTTTAAACGGCAATGGAATTCCGAAATTATTCATCGTGAATTAAAGCTGCCTTCCGTTTGGCATATTTGCGGGTTAAACCTTCAGAAAGTTAAAAAAAAAACATTTTCTTTTTTTATATATTATATATTTTTTTGTGAAATAAAAATACTCCACCTTGTTAACCAAAAAAAATTCTTTAAACCATCTTGCGCATGCAGTTTGTTGATCTTATCTTCACGGTTACCGAAGTCACCAACCTCAACGTAGTGATTAGCCCTCTTGCGCCATCCACCGGTTGGTGTTGAGCTTGAATGGCCACAGGTAGTTGGATGCTTTCTTGAAGTGGGATCCAACAGTGAATATGTCGTGCGCTAAATAATCAACGCACTTAATATCGTGCGCTTTATGCAATTTGCGTTCGATCACAAAGTTGTCAGAGATTGGGCCACGTTAATGGTTGTGCTTGACAATTCCACGTTTTTAGATCAATTCACGAACTGATTTAAGATTTTTATAACCGCATGTGATATAGGATTCGGCAATGCGTAGCATATTAACGGTTAAATTTGATGAACAAACCGTGGTTAATGTGGCGAAAACGGAACAAACTGTCGCACTTTTGGTGCAACTTTGTTGGTGCCGAGGTGGCAGTCATCTTAACTTGTAACTTAGCACGTTGAGAACGCGGAAAAAAGTTCGCCAAATGTTTGGAGCACCTCTAAACTAACGCCACTCGATTAATAACATTTCTATTAAACACAATTTCATTTAATTAATTACTTTCTTAATACATAGACTGCAACCAGGCACTTACTTTCCCAAATTCTATCTTGCTTATAGGCATAATTTTCCAAACGTGCCTGCGCTGCTACTTGGTACTAATCACTTAATTTTCCAACTGCGCCTTGTTTTTTGCCTCAACGTATCCTAAAAAGATATAAAATTTACATTAAACAATAGAAATCGAAAAAATTAGCAAATAAAATGCTCACTCCGTTTTGTTTTGTTGTTAAATTTCTGAGAAATGTGAATTCACCACGATGCCGTCCCCGTCCCGAGTGGCAAAATTAATTTGCATCAAATATAACACTAAACGGTGGTTCTAATCCATTTTTCATATTATTATTCAGAGTATACACATTGTATGGTATTTCTTTCAAAAATTAATGCACTATACGCATATTTTTCTTTTAATATTTCTTAAGTTTTTTGCATTGGTGCTGAAAAGCAACCATGCGTGTAAGAAATTGTATGCTACCTAAAATTTCACCTCTGGAAACTTTGTCCCCATAAAGTACTTCACCACAGTTTTTTTACTGGATATACTGAGCTGATACCGCATTATATTTTGATGTCCACCTAGTAACGCTTAGGGCCGTTTTCTAATGTAAGCAGTAAAGTTGCCTTTACTAACAGGGCAGATAAATTGTTCCTCACTATAAAGTGTTTTCGTTTTCTTATCTTACCGCTAAAAAAATAAATTTGTTATTCCGTAGAGTGAAACTTCACTACATTTCCGAGAGTGAAGCTTCACTACATTCGTCATAAAATTCCAAAGGTTGGCAATACAACATAAGCAAATATAGAGCAAGAGCAACTGTTAGCAAAAACCAAAACCTTGGTTGAAATATCTAATATATCTGACTCATGAACCAAAACCGAACCAAAATTTAAAGTTGGGTACAAACTTTTAAAGGTCGCATTGGGTGAGCAACAATTTATCGATTCGAGAAATTAATGCGCTGATGAGAAAACGGAAACTCGTATATCGAGACGATAAAGCGGCCGGTAATCTAAAGGTTAGATGAGAAAACGGCCCTTAATCTCTTAAGACTTTTACCGCTTGGTGCTATATCTGCTGCTTCCAAGCAGCTTAAAATAGCTGATTTCCTCTTCGGTGTATTAAAAAATGTGTACAACTTTTCCACAATGGCTAAAGTATGTCTTATTGGCGGTATTACACTAGCTTTAGATATGGCCAAATTAAGCACGTGTGCTGAGCAATGCACATAGCAAGCAAAAGGACACTCCTCTTGAACGTATTTTTGCACGCCGTTAAATTGGCCTGACATATTCTTTGCCCCATCTGTAACAAACAGCCTGCTGTTAAGTAGGCGCATTGTGTGTATGTAGTGTGTGAGTATGGACGATATGTTTCTGTTAACAACAGAGTGAAAGTATACATGTATATGTGGAATGTTAGCTTGAGGGTGGGGAAAGTAAGAGCCGCAACTTTAAAGCGGTAACATCACCGTTTGCAAACCTAATTGCATCTACCAGGGTAAACGGAATCATCAGATCCTATAAATTGGGGAAAGAAGCAGCTGCGCGACACAGTTGAGTGAATACTGAAGATTGTTAAAGTTACCAGTGCGCGCCGCGGAAAAGTTTTAACTTAGAAAAATAAAGTGTAAACGGTATAAACGTAGTTGTTTTGGTCTGAAGCGAATCGCAAAGTGTTTAAGTTTGGATCAGGAGCAGTTCGACAGCGAGAACAATCTCGCATCACCAGCTAATTTCAGCAGACATCAGCCCACAAAAATTTGGAGGGGATCTCGCCAACCCAAGGTATGAAGTTCATTGGGAGTTCATAGGGGATTAAATGAATCAAAAGTAATTACCAGGCGCCATAAACAGGTGAAGTAATAAACCAGCCTTCTTGCTTTGACTACTTCACCTGGTATTGTTCCACCATGTCTAATTACAATGAATTAATGCTAAAGTAAACGTACAAAAAAAAAATAAAAATAAAAATCCAAACTTACGTTTGTACATCTGCAGATACGTAGGCGCATGTGTAAGCAGAAATATCTGCATATATGTATGTATATGTACATATGTGCGTGTACACNCTAATTACAATGAATTAATGCTAAAGTAAACGTACAAAAAAAAAATAAAAATAAAAATCCAAACTTACGTTTGTACATCTGCAGATACGTAGGCGCATGTGTAAGCAGAAATATCTGCATATATGTATGTATATGTACATATGTGCGTGTACACAAATGTAAACCACGAATAACATTAGACACCGCTGTTCGCTTACAGGCGCTGTTCACTTACATGGGCTGTTGGCGGAAAAACCAAAAAGGTTCCGCGGCGCAACTAACACCAGGCAATGCTAACATCGAAGGTTTCCAGGGCTAAGAAAGGAACGAGAAGGGGCCGCGCTGAATAAGTTGAGCTCAGCAACGACAGGAGCCGCTGAGAGCCATTGGAATCTCATAAGAGCAACGAGGGAATAACCCACGTTTGCCTACTCGCGACTTAGCTAACGTACTCACCTGCTAGTGTCATTAGGGCCAAGTCCGGTTTGAGCGTCACGTGGTTGCGGAGCACCGGAAGCCCTAAAATGCCGGACTTCAAGGCCAGCATAACTTTAGGCTAAAGATCGCGTATCTATACAGCCCCACTTGCCACTAAGCGTGTTCCTAATACGTGCTAGATCTAAGCTCATCACACTATGCGACAGTCAAAATCGGGATGGGATGAAACCAACGGGAAATGTTATATCGGTAAAAAAGAATTTATACGTGTCCCGGCGTTTCGCTGGGTCACGTCTAGGAATCGAGATATATCGATTTGAAGTTAGTAACTATCATATAGGGGAAATTGTCACCTTTGGTGGTCTTTTTTTTGACATAACTCGAGAACCACTAGTCCGATTTTGCTCAAACNTGGCTCGTTCTTCACTGTTTTTAGTGTTTCTGCGTAAGAGTTTCCTTTGCAACTTATTATTAGCGCATCAGGTCTGGGAATCTTTGCTCGCGGTTTCCTTTTTCGTTCCACCTTTTTCCATTGCGTGGCCTCCTCGGTCGTTGCCTCTTCGCGTTGAGGGGTTTCCGCGCCTTTTTGGGTGGTGGTTGGCCCTTTTTCTTTGTCCTTACTTGGCTTTGTTGGTTTTTTGCTGCTTCTTCCGGCCTGGTATGGCTATTTTGCCCCCGGGTTTTTGACGGCGTGGTTTGGGAGTACGCGTCTGCTGTGCCCTTCAAGTATGTGAGTCGGGTTCTATCNGGACGCGCTGAAAAAGGCCACTGCTCACAAAAGTCAGGTTGATGATTGACCCCGTGCCGTCCTTACAGAAGGTAAACTTGTCTCCGTTGTTTAGAAGTGCTACGTCTAGGACTGCTAACGCCGTTAGGAGAGCTCTACCCTTGGCGTTTGTCCTGCGGCTTCCCCATTCTACGGCCCACGCATTAAAGTCACCAGCAATCACCACATTTACCCTGGTTCTNATGTGAGTCGGGTTCTATCATATAAGATCGGTAGTTCAAATATTAGATCTCTCATGGGCTGGTGGATGGACCTCGTTTTGAAATCCTCCATCATATTAACGAGCTCTCGAATCTGAATGCAGAAGTATGGGTTGTTTCTGTCTCGTTATTAGTACGAGGCGATGCTAACCCAACCCGTGGNTACCAGCAATCACCACATTTACCCTGGTTCTCGCATCCCTCACTATGTTATCCATTACTCTTTCAAACTCTTCGAGGCTGAAGCTTGGGGGTATGTAGCAACTGTAGAAGACCAGTCCTGCCACCCTTACACAAACGAAACCTACATCAACTTTAAGGTTTTCTATATGATAAGGCGTTTTAGCACAGCTCCATACCTCAGCTCTAGCGCTGCTGTCCTTTGCCCACAGCTGGGATTCACTGGGTACTTTATACGGCTCACTTAGCATTGCTGTGTCTATATTTCTTTCCGTTACGGTTTGGTTCAACAACTCCTGAGCGGACTTACAGTGATTTAGGTTCAACTGCAGTACTCTCATGGTTTTAGTTGTTTTTGCAAAGGTTCTACGTAGTGGGGACATTCTTTGCTACCAGTTCTGTGCTTTGTTTCTGGCTGGTTTCTTCTAGCACATAAGACACACTTCCATTCCTTTTTGCATTCGCGGGCTTTGTGATCTATCTCTCCACAGTTGAAGCAGGTACCCTTCATGTCATGTGGCGTTTTACAGTTTCTAGCCAAGTGACCGAATTCTAAGCATTTGAAACACTGCATCGGTTGTACCTTCGATCGTACACGGCAAATAACCTGGTAGCAATAACGTGGCTATTTTGGTGCCGCTATACGCACTCCTTAAAGATTTAATGGATTCCTCCGGAAGTTTGGCGCCATCCAGTTCTTTCTCTAGGGCATTACAGAGCTCCTGTTTAGTTGTAACCTCGTCAAGGTCTTTGATTTCTACCGCAGTTTCTGCGGTCAAGGACCTAACGGCTACCTTTTCGCCGAGTGCCCTCTTTACTGATTCTTTAATATTAATCGTATTTGGATCCGTGGGCTTTGTCAGTTGGAGGAGGAGGTCCCCATTGGCTGTCTTGCGTACCTTTATTACGTTCTCCCCGACATGTTTCAGTTGTGGCTCGTTCTTCACTGTTTTTAGTATTTCTGCGTAAGAGTTTCCTTTGCAACTTATTATTAGCGCATCAGGTCTGGGAATCTTTGCTCGCGGTTTCCTTTTTCGTTCCACCTTTTTCCATTGCGTGGCCTCCTCGGTCGTTGCCTCTTCGCGTTGAGGGGTTTCCGCGCCTTTTTGGGTGGTGGTTGGCCCTTTTTCTTTGTCCTTACTTGGCTTTGTTGGTTTTTTGCTGCTTCTTCCGGCCTGGTATGGCTATTTTGCCCCCGGGTTTTTGACGGCGTGGTTTGGGAGTACGCGTCTGCTGTGCCCTTCAAGTATGTGAGTCGGGTTCTATCATATAAGATCGGTAGTTCAAATATTAGATCTCTCATGGGCTGGTGGATGGACCTCGTTTTGAAATCCTCCATCATATTAACGAGCTCTCGAATCTGAATGCAGAAGTATGGGTTGTTTCTGTCTCGTTATTAGTACGAGGCGATGCTAACCCAACCCGTGGCGGGTAGCCGCGAACGATTCATAAACGGGTTGAATAGAAGTACGTCTTTAAACGCTGTCTGCTCTCGTAGCTTTGACACCGTAACTTCTTTATTGCTTCGCCCCGAAGGGGGCGACCTCAGGACACTCATTTGCGGTAATTCCGTTCTATTTATTTAGGATTACTTTATTTGCCCTTATTTTGTTTTGTTTTATTTTAGTTTTACTTATTTAAAAATTTTTTTTTTTTTTTAATTAAATACTTTATTTAATTTTTTTTTTTTATTTAATTTAATTTTATTTTATTTTTATTATTTAGTTTAATTTGTATACGCACATATGTATGTATACACGCATATGTGCGGTAAAACAAAACGACCGTGCAAAAACTAAATGTATCTATAAAAGTTAACAAAAAATAACACTCACCTGGTCACTCCAGCCTGATGGTACCAGCAGCTGTTGAGAACCTGTGGGAATTAAATTAACGTATGTACATATGCATATGCATAACTATTTACTTCCATTCACTGCACTGCNAGCCTGATGGTCCAGCAGCTGTTGAGAACCTGTGGGAATTAAATTAACATATGTACATATGCGTATGCATAACTATTTACTTTCATTCACTGGACTGCCTATATACTATGGCTTTAGTGGATTATAATAATTGGCACCGCGATCACTCACTCGCGGTTGCGGGCGACGAGTGGGTCACGTTGTCGGCACAAATAATCAAAAAAATTGCAACCGAAAAAGTGGAAAGTGAATAAAATAATAAAATAAAAAAT
This sequence comes from Rhagoletis zephyria, assembly GCF_001687245.7. NCBI lineage: Eukaryota > Metazoa > Arthropoda > Insecta > Diptera > Tephritidae > Rhagoletis > Rhagoletis zephyria. Next base: position 64,768 of record NW_016159411.1, on the reverse strand, counting down.
GAAAATAATCTCCATTCGATAGTAAATTAAAAGATAATCCTCGTGCATTATGATACAAAAATTATCGAAGCTAGTCTAGTTACCGGTAAAAATCCTAGCACCAAAGTGAACAAAAAAAAGCATATTGACCAAGAATACGGACTAAATCACGAAAGAGCAAAGAAAAGGTGGTGACAATACTGAATACCACCTGGAAAAAAAGAACCCGATCACCGTGTAAGTAGTAAATCAAAGAATATACTGCGTGAAACTAGGTTTGTAGGGATTCAAAATATCAGCGAAAGGCTTGGATCAACATTACTTATGACTAATGAAGAAACAATATTATCAATAATAAAAGTGTATCTACTATATAAGAAAAAAAATATATTGTGTAAAGAAAAAGAAAGTATTATCTGTTAATGCTGCTGTGCTCCGATGGTGGTGTCGACGATGGCTTATGCTTGCAGCGCCGGCGTTGGGCTGTTGCTAACAGCGTCGGCGTTGGGCTGTTAGCATCGCTGTTAAGTTTTTCAGCGCCGTCCTGTATTGGGCGGTCTCTCTCACGGTGCTTATGCTTTCCTCCGGTGCTAAGCTTATAAGAACGCACCCGTTTTCGGCTGGAAGCCTCTCACAAAAAAAAAATTTCTTGAGATGCTGGAGTGGTAGTTGTCGCTCAGTAGTTCCCTCTGAGCACTTGTCTCTCCATATGTAGCTATGCAGATACGATCATTGCCCTCTTCCACAACAAATGGTTTTATTCCCACAAGTTCCGGCGGCTGCTGTTGGGGTTTGCCGTGAGCTTTCCACATAAGGGTATATCTCCAAAATTAATGGTTTGAGCCCCTTCACGTCGTCCTACCACAAAACGTGTAGCAGGACACAAAGCGGACTCTTTTAGGATTTCCAGCCGCGATTCCGGTTAAACGGATCACTACATTTTTTTTTCTTTAACAAAAAGTTCGGGAAGCTTCAACACTCCGCTGCGCGTTCACACGCTTTCAAGACAACTTTTGGTTTAACTTTTTCTTTGCAGTTACTGGCGATCGTGCCCCGATTTCTTACCCGAAAGAAATTTCCTACCACTTTCACTCAAAATTTGCACTAACACATTTGCACGCATTCACACAAGAATATGCTCGCACACACCTACATTCATACATGCATGTAAGTACCCTTTCACATGCGCTGAGCAACATGTGCATATACACGGCAGAGATACATTTTTCGGAGAGTTGCCGGAAGGGTATTTGCAACCTAACATCTGCGCTGCCTAACGCAGTCAGTGCATGTGCCGTATTCCCGCCTCGCCCAATGTGTGGCCTCGACCCTCGCCCTAGTGCCGGGCTATTCCATCTGTCTATCTCTGTGTTCGTATTTGATCAGATGAGTTGTTGTAAGTCATTGGGTGCGTATACACGTTTGTATAACATGGACTATATCACATATCTACCTCTACCTCTACTTTTTTGTTATACTTACCCCTCTATTCTAACAGAGTCACAAAACTTAGCTCATCACTGTTGTGATTTCAAGTGCGCGGCAAGCTTTGCAGCGCGGTAGAAATCACAGCAGTGATGAGCTAAAGTTTGTGACTTTGTTAGAATACGGCTGTTAGTCTAATATATCACAGTTGAAAAGGGTAATAAGTTAGGTAGTCAGTTAATAGTCGAAAATATCACATAAGGAATTAAGGTCATACAAGGAATATAGAATACCACTGCAAGCTGTCAATGTATAAATAACTAAATAAATAAATAAATAAGCATAAATAAATAGTCAAATAATTACAGATGTAGTCAAGTTTATAAAAATAAATAAATATATAAATAAATAGATGTGTATAAATAAATAGTGAAATAATTACAGATGTAGTCAAGTATATAAAAAATAAATTAATGAATAGATGTGTATAAATAAATAGTCAAATAATTACAGATGTAGTCAGTATATAAAAAATAAATGAATAAATAAATAACTATACATATAGACAGGCCTTTCACCCATGGTAAACATTTAGCATTAAATTTTTGTTTATGATTTTATTTCGCGAAAATGTCTTTAGCGTGGTATACCCCGATCTTTTTACCGCTAGAATCTCCGAGTTGATACATGAAATTCCCGATTACTCTCAATACTATGCATTTAATTTGTTTCGGGGCCAACTTGGAATTATAGTTGTCAATTTGCGAACTTTGTCTAAAGTTACGGCGGTATACCACTTGTCCGATTTGAAACCTAACTTCTCTACTCCAAGCGTTGTAAACCCTTTTGCTTCGGTCGTGTGCTAACTTCAACTCCCTCTTAATTTTGTCTCGTATAAGCTGCATTCTATCGCTAGTAGCCTCCACCTCGCAATCAACATCTTTCAGCGAGCCCAGCTTCCGGTATAGCTTGTATGATGCAGCATGCTGTATCATAGGCATACCGAAAGTGGCGTGATACGGCGACATGTTGATGGCTGCGTGAGTGGCACTTCGAAGCGCGAAGGCCGCGTCACTAACGTGCCTATCCCAGTTATTCTACTTGTCTTTAATAAATGACCTAATAATTTGTAATACGGATCTGTTCACTCTTTCTGTTGCGTTACCCTGGGGTGAGTAAAACTCGGTTTTCACGTGCGTCGTGCCATATTTATCCAAGAAGTTGTGGAACATTTCAGAGACAAATTGTTTTCCATTATCGGAGTGTACGTATTCTGGCACGCCGAATACGTGGAAAACTTCGCGTTCCAGAAATTGTATGACTTCCGCTGAAGTTGCTTTCCGAAAGGGTTTTAAAAACACAAATTTTGAAAAGCGATCTAGGCACACAAACACATAAACATTATCATCACACGTACGAGGATACGGACCCATAAAATCTACAAACAGACGTTGAAAAGGTCGTTCGGTCACATGTTGCTTGCCCATTAGACGTTTGTGGAAAACGTTTTGTGTCTTGCTCGAGGTCCATCCTTCGCATTCTTTTATATGACCACATACATCGGCTACCATGCCAGGCCAGTAATACTTTTCTCTTATTCGTGACAATCTTTTATGGATACCGCCATGGCCTGCGGAAAGTGAGCTGTGCGAAGACCCTACCAGCCCCGGTCGCAGTTCCGACGGAGCCCAAAGCTTCCAGGCCTACGTCAACTACTCTTTCACTGGGTTTTATCTCCTCTATATTCATCCTCGAAAGGGTATCAGGTACAACATTTTCAGTTCCCTTACGATGTTCGATGTTAAAATCGAAACTCTGCAGTTTGAGGCTCCATCTCGCAAGTTTCACACTCAGGACAGTGGCATAACATTCGAGCTCTGTAATGCTGTAATTTTTTTGAGCCCTATTTAGTTTCGCTGACATGTAAGCGATAGGTTTTTCGTTATTGTCATCGTCCAGTACCCCACCCACTCCGTCTGTCGATGCGTCGCATTGAATGTAAAAACGTCTGTCGAAGCCCGGGTGTGTGAGTACGGATGCCGATATTAAGCTTTGCTTTAGTCGGTTGAACGACTTCTTGGCTTCATCAGTCATCGTAAATTTTTTTATTTTATCTTTGGTGAGGCTGTCATGCAGCGGAGCTGCAATGGTCGCGTAGTCTTGGATGAAACGTCGGTACCAGCCTTACATGCCCAGGAACCGTCTCAACTGTTTAGGGGTTTTCGGTTCGGGAAAGACTCGCACAGCCACTAACTTTTTTGCATCCGTCCGAATACAACCATCACCTACCACGTATCCGAGATATCGAACCCCTTTGTAGCAAAATCTACTCTTCTCCACATTTATGTTGTTGCTGTTGTAGTGTAGTCCACATTTATCGTTAGCTTTGCTTCGCGCAAGCACCGAGCGACCTTTTCTAACAAACATAAATGAGACGAAAACTCTTCAGAACACGCTAACAAATCTTCAAAGTACACAAACACACATTCACGCAAAGAAGCGGGTATCACCTTGTCCATTAACCGACACATTCTTTGTGTCGCATTGCACAGTCCGAAGGGCATCACAGTAAACTGATAGAGCGGTATCCCAGGTACAGTAAATGCTGTCTTTTCTCTGGATTTCTTATTCAACGGGATCTGCCAAAAGGCGTCCTTCAAGTCAATTGCAGAAATGTATCTCGTGTTTTGTAGTCGGCTAAGTATTCCGTCAACATGTGGTAGTGGGTAGGCNCGATCTAGGCACACAAACACATAAACATTATCATCACACGTACGAGGATACGGACCCATAAAATCTACAAACAGACGTTGAAAAGGTCGTTCGGTCACATGTTGCTTGCCCATTAGACGTTTGTGGAAAACGTTTTGTGTCTTGCTCGAGGTCCATCCTTCGCATTCTTTTATATGACCACATACATCGGCTACCATGCCAGGCCAGTAATACTTTTCTCTTATTCGTGACAATCTTTTATGGATACCGCCATGGCCTGCGGAAAGTGAGCTGTGCGAAGACCCTACCAGCCCCGGTCGCAGTTCCGACGGAGCCCAAAGCTTCCAGGCCTACGTCAACTACTCTTTCACTGGGTTTTATCTCCTCTATATTCATCCTCGAAAGGGTATCAGGTACAACATTTTCAGTTCCCTTACGATGTTCGATGTTAAAATCGAAACTCTGCAGTTTGAGGCTCCATCTCGCAAGTTTCACACTCAGGACAGTGGCATAACATTCGAGCTCTGTAATGCTGTAATTTTTTTGAGCCCTATTTAGTTTCGCTGACATGTAAGCGATAGGTTTTTCGTTATTGTCATCGTCCAGTACCCCACCCACTCCGTCTGTCGATGCGTCGCATTGAATGTAAAAACGTCTGTCGAAGCCCGGGTGTGTGAGTACGGATGCCGATATTAAGCTTTGCTTTAGTCGGTTGAACGACTTCTTGGCTTCATCAGTCATCGTAAATTTTTTTATTTTATCTTTGGTGAGGCTGTCATGCAGCGGAGCTGCAATGGTCGCGTAGTCTTGGATGAAACGTCGGTACCAGCCTTACATGCCCAGGAACCGTCTCAACTGTTTAGGGGTTTTCGGTTCGGGAAAGACTCGCACAGCCACTAACTTTTTTGCATCCGTCCGAATACAACCATCACCTACCACGTATCCGAGATATCGAACCCCTTTGTAGCAAAATCTACTCTTCTCCACATTTATGTTGTTGCTGTTGTAGTGTAGTCCACATTTATCGTTAGCTTTGCTTCGCGCAAGCACCGAGCGACCTTTTCTAACAAACATAAATGAGACGAAAACTCTTCAGAACACGCTAACAAATCTTCAAAGTACACAAACACACATTCACGCAAAGAAGCGGGTATCACCTTGTCCATTAACCGACACATTCTTTGTGTCGCATTGCACAGTCCGAAGGGCATCACAGTAAACTGATAGAGCGGTATCCCAGGTACAGTAAATGCTGTCTTTTCTCTGGATTTCTTATTCAACGGGATCTGCCAAAAGGCGTCCTTCAAGTCAATTGCAGAAATGTATCTCGTGTTTTGTANACGTTTGTGGAAAACGTTTTGTGTCTTGCTCGAGGTCCATCCTTCGCATTCTTTTATATGACCACATACATCGGCTACCATGCCAGGCCAGTAATACTTTTCTCTTATTCGTGACAATCTTTTATGGATACCGCCATGGCCTGCGGAAAGTGAGCTGTGCGAAGACCCTACCAGCCCCGGTCGCAGTTCCGACGGAGCCCAAAGCTTCCAGGCCTACGTCAACTACTCTTTCACTGGGTTTTATCTCCTCTATATTCATCCTCGAAAGGGTATCAGGTACAACATTTTCAGTTCCCTTACGATGTTCGATGTTAAAATCGAAACTCTGCAGTTTGAGGCTCCATCTCGCAAGTTTCACACTCAGGACAGTGGCATAACATTCGAGCTCTGTAATGCTGTAATTTTTTTGAGCCCTATTTAGTTTCGCTGACATGTAAGCGATAGGTTTTTCGTTATTGTCATCGTCCAGTACCCCACCCACTCCGTCTGTCGATGCGTCGCATTGAATGTAAAAACGTCTGTCGAAGCCCGGGTGTGTGAGTACGGATGCCGATATTAAGCTTTGCTTTAGTCGGTTGAACGACTTCTTGGCTTCATCAGTCATCGTAAATTTTTTTATTTTATCTTTGGTGAGGCTGTCATGCAGCGGAGCTGCAATGGTCGCGTAGTCTTGGATGAAACGTCGGTACCAGCCTTACATGCCCAGGAACCGTCTCAACTGTTTAGGGGTTTTCGGTTCGGGAAAGACTCGCACAGCCACTAACTTTTTTGCATCCGTCCGAATACAACCATCACCTACCACGTATCCGAGATATCGAACCCCTTTGTAGCAAAATCTACTCTTCTCCACATTTATGTTGTTGCTGTTGTAGTGTAGTCCACATTTATCGTTAGCTTTGCTTCGCGCAAGCACCGAGCGACCTTTTCTAACAAACATAAATGAGACGAAAACTCTTCAGAACACGCTAACAAATCTTCAAAGTACACAAACACACATTCACGCAAAGAAGCGGGTATCACCTTGTCCATTAACCGACACATTCTTTGTGTCGCATTGCACAGTCCGAAGGGCATCACAGTAAACTGATAGAGCGGTATCCCAGGTACAGTAAATGCTGTCTTTTCTCTGGATTTCTTATTCAACGGGATCTGCCAAAAGGCGTCCTTCAAGTCAATTGCAGAAATGTATCTCGTGTTTTGTAGTCGGCTAAGTATTCCGTCAACATGTGGTAGTGGGTAGGCATCCTTAATTGTCCTCTCATTAACTTTACGTGCGTCTAGACAGAATCGGTGCTTAGTACCTTTAACTTCTAACGAAACTGGTGAGCTCCAGCTGCTGTTGGACTCCTCTATCACGCCCATGCCCAGCATCTGTCCAGTTCTTGGTATACTAGTTTCTGTATTGCGGGTGAAATGGGGTAATATCTTTGTTTGACAGGGAGGTTCTCATCGTGTACTTCAATAACGTGCTCTTCCATGTCAGTTTGACCTAGACCTAAGACAGCGAACAAAGGGAACTGAGCCTTCACCCCCTCTAAGGCAATAGTTTCGTCCGGGGTGAGCACATGCTGCACTACATCGAACGACAGGTCACCCTCAGCGGGCGCGAGCTCTGCAACTGTAGCGTGGAATGGAAGGTCGAAGGATCTTTTTACGTAACCTGAACGTTAAATTATGGACTTCCCCGTAGAAGTCATCAAATCCCTCCTTTCTCGGATTATCTCGTAATCGGAATCTGCGGTTTTAAAGTGGCCCAGCACTTCTGCCTTCAGACCTAAATACCCGAAACTCAGGTCATCGGCATGATCTTCTAGCACCTGCCAGTACCACTTCAACGCAGAGCCGGACACGAGACAATGGAAGTCGGTAAACAGCTGGTAGTGAGAGATTTTATGCTGTTCCCGCATTTTCTCGATACGAAAGAAAAAACTTTCGACCGTCATATCTTTCCCTGTTCCATCAAACTTGATGTGCCACTGTTCAAGGTCGATCTTTTTTCTCTTCGGTGGCTCGTGTCCGTCTTGAACCTTATCAGACGCTTAATTTTCCTCGCGACTTTCCTCCTCCTGGTGACGTGCCTCGTTTTGTAGTCCCCTATTTTCAGGCGTCGATGCACGAGCGGAGCGGTGACCCAGTGCGTGAGCTGCCGATGTTTCCATTTCGGGTACTCGGCCGCTGAGGTTAACTACGTTGGCTCTCATGTTCCTGACCTCGTTCATACACTGCGCGACCATGTCGTTTTGCTGCGCCATCATCGCCATCATACGGCTCAGTTGCTCGACACTTGTCGCAGGTCGGTTCACTCCTCTGAGCCTTCGACGCCCCAGCTTGAGACTGTCCTGGCTGCCCACTCACCCCGTGATCATCGCTCTCCTCTGCACCTGGTTGGTTTGGTTCGGACATTTGGAACAATTCCTCTAACTTTCGCGAATAACTACCACTTTCACCTCCCTGGCTCGACAAATCTCCTAGAATGGACACTCTAGCTTGACGTTCAGTCTCACCTTCAATCTGGCCAAAAATGCGAGCCGCGCACCTATTGAAGAAATCTGTCGGAACAAAGTCCACTGGATACTGAATCCCTGTATCAATTTGGTTGAACAGTGAGCCAACTACCTGATTTTCAAGGGCGCGCGTGACACTACGCGTGACCGGCCTATCAGTGTTGAACAGCCCCAAACCACCAGTAGCCCTTTTCGCACTATTATTTTCCGACATTCACTCAATCACTCATCCAATCAAACAATCTCGCGATCAACGCCGAAAAAAATCGCGTTAATGAAATTATATAAAAATCCAAATACCGGAAATAATTCAACGAAAAATTCAATAATTCAAATAAAATTCAATATTCGCAAAAAAAATCGTAATTTTCACAATAAAATGTATGTATGTATGTATAAAATAAAATGTGTGTATAATGTTACCCCTGAGTACGCGGTCCACTCCTTCAAAGGTAAATAGAGCAAACACAACAACGCTAGAATATGTTGTTGTACTACGTAATTTGTAAATAGCTATGGGTATGTATGTACGTGCGAATATAATAAGTAGGTGATGAAAAAGTACGAAAATAAAAATATATGCTTATATGTAAAAATATCTTAATACAGTAATAATAGTAATAAGAGTTGTAGAAAGAAAAATTTAAAATCAAATCTAACTATTTTCTTTTCTTATCGTTTGAGACTTCTATTTGTACGTTCAAACGCTTTTTGTACATATCGTCGTTTAAAGTACAAAACTGCGTATCGTCATTCTGCAAAACCGCGTAACTGACATTGGCTGCCAAAGATTGGATTTGCTCATACAAGCTCTTGGCTCAATCCTTATCCATTCGTCCTGAAATATACTAGCCAGAAATGCGATTGCTTTATAAAAAAGAGAACCATTTTGGAACATGAGTATTTTTACGATCTAAAAAATAATTTCTACAACTTCACATACGCGGTTTTGCATTTTGCTGTTACGCGGTTTTGCATTTTGTTGATACGCGGTTTTGCACTTTAAACGACGATATGTATGTGTAAATAAATGTGTGCGTTGAAACTGAATTGCTTTTGACTTGGCCTAGCGAATATATGTATATACGTATATTTGAAGTTACTTTGGTGTGTGTGGTGTTGCCTTGGCGAGGTCATTGTGGGAGTCTTCGGTCCAATGGTTACCTGTCCTCAGTCACGTCAGCTAATCCCCCTCTTTACGATGAAGTGTGGCCCTACACTACTCAGTGACTAGTCTCTGTGCGCGGTGGCAACACTTCTGCCTTAACCCTGCAACATTCCTGCCCCAAACGTTACGACCCCCGAATTTTTCATGGTGGCACTAAATCACTTCCACTGGTTGGAGCGATGTTGCCGCCATGATCCCTAGCACCGTCCGAAAGGTCAACAAGAAGGTAGAAGTTACAGAAACGGGTAGATAAGTGGAGGTGAAAATTCAGAAGATCGGGAAAAGATAATTCAAAACAATAATAAAATAAAATTTGAAAACTAAAAGATTGCTGTGCTATTGCGTTGGGCGCCATTGTTATGTAGCCGTATGTTCGATGTTGGGCGAAGTGGCGTGTAGGCATGCTAGCGTGCCCTGGCCTAGCTCGTCGGTGGAGGCTACACTAACAAAATATTGAAATCATGCCTGATTAGGTGTGAACGAAAAGAGAAACTAAAGAGAGAAGAGAAGAAGAAGAAGAACCAGTCCAGTAAGGTGGAGTCTCCCACCCACTTCGGCGTAAACCTTTCTCGAATCCTTGGGCATCACTCTGACTCCTCACACTTAGCGATGCCCCCTAAGCTTGACTTAAGTCCGTCTGTCAACAATCAGTTGCGTCACCCCGTCATTACCCCCATGTCCCCCCTGTTGCACAAGTGCAACACCCACACACCAACGAATTAAAGATTAATCCTCCATATCTTTCACAACCTCTACTCAACCATTCATGTTCATTCTATATATAAAGATTTCTTTATTTCCCTTGTCTAAACTTACAAACAATTCTTAATTCTTAACCATACGTAAAATCAACTAGAATTAAGTGTAAGGGCAGCAAAAAAAAACGAAGGTAAGAAAAATTCCAAAAGAAAACTAATTTACCGCAACCCTATTCAAATTCCTAATTTAATTCACATTCAAATTCAATCAAATAAGAACTTTTCCAAAGGAATTAAAAAAAAATAAATAAAGAATGTAAAAAAAATCTAATTATAATTAAACTGAAATATAACTACGAGTGCATATGAATTGAGCGTATCTAAATTCATTTAGGTAAATATTTCCAGCTCCTTTGTAAGATTAGGTATCTATGTATGTATATGTATACGTACATATGTACGGTAAAACAAAACGACCGTGCAAAAACTAAATGTATCTATAAAAGTTAACAAAAAATAACACTCATCTGGTCACTCCAGCCTGATGGTACCAGCAGCTGTTGAGAACCTGTGGGAATTAAATTAACGTATTTTTACGATTATCCTCGAAACCTTGAGGGATTACCCAAATATCCTACGGCTCGTATCGCTGGATTTTTAAATAAATGCTAACGATGACCAAATTGTAGTACAATTAACTTTATTGTACAACAAATAATTTACAATACTTGCTAATACAGCAGAAACACTTTACAATACTTGTTAAAGCAATAACAACGCTTTACTAAACTTGTTAACACAATTAAACTTATAGCTTGCTTATTCGTAACTCACTTCTCTGCTCACTTTACTTGTAGCATGCTGACTTGTATTTAACCCACTTCGCTGTGGCGGCGCCCTTATATACCTGCGCTCGTACTTATGGCAACTCTAGAACGTTCTGAAGTTTATCGCTCATTCTCTTTCTCTCGCTGTTCGCAGTGTTCATCCAACTTGACGTTTCTCTTTGTGGAACATTCTACGTCATTCCTCGAACACTCGGCCTATTTCTCGTTGTTCGCTCCGCGTTGCCGCAGTATTCGTCACACTGATCATCCCGATCAGGCACACTTGTCGCTCTAACCGCTGCAAGTCTTTCCAAGAGGACCACTTTCATCTTGGTCCTCAGTCTCCCCATTGTCTGGATTCGATGCACTGCGTCTTTCAGCCGTTTGTCAATCTTAAACGGATCTTTCCAGTTACGATGTTCGGAGGTGAAGCCTTTCTTCGGCTGCGGCATATGCAACAACACCAAATCGCCTTCCTGTAGCTCCTCTCGGCTCGATGCGTTACTGGACATGGCTTCCAGCTTATCCCCGGTGGTGCACCAACTCACATGGTCGTGCTTCTGCCGGCCACTGGTGGTGACCAGACCATGTCTCCTCTCGTTGGCACCCTTTTTGTCAGATCTATGCCCCATCCTCTGTCCATAACACCCAGGCTCCTGCCTTCGTGCTGCACTGCCTTTAGCACATCTTGCTACATCCGGATCCTTACGCTGAAACTTCCGCCGTCGTTTCGTATCTCGCTCTTCCGCCGATGCTAACTTCATTGACCGGACATGTATAATCTCAACCTTGGCTTCCGGCTTAACTGCTCGCTACATATCCCGCATTCCGTTGATGAACCTCTGGATTTTTACCCTTTCAAAGTGCTCACCAGATGCGTCTCCAATTGCCAAATGAGCTAACCTTTCAATCTCAGGGGCGAATTCCTGTAAAGTCTCGTTGGATTTCTTGCAGCGATTCTCCAGCTCCATCTAGTAAATCTGTCTCCTGTGCTCGCTACCATAACGTCTTTCCACTGCACCCATTAACGCATCGTAACTGTTCCTTTCACAATCAGGAATAGTCTGCAAGATTTCCGCTGCAGGTCCTTTTAATGCAACGAACAGTGCAGCGGATTTATCCTCCATGCTCCAGTGGTTTGCTGTAGCCGTCTTTTCGAACTGGAGGTTAAAGACTGGGAATGGAATCGTGCCGTCAAAGGATGGAGTCTTTACCTTGGGCGCGCTGGTCGAAGAAGGTGGACGATTCAACTGCATATCTCGGAGACGACCTTCCAATTCTTCTACCTTAGCCTCAACTTTCTCCTTAATTAGCTCTTCGATTGTGTCTTCCCGCTCCTCGATTTTATCCTGTCTCTCTCTGAGTTCCGCATTATCTTTGAATAAATTCTGCTCTAGCTTAGTAATCTTTTCATCTAACTGCGATGACATGTACATTTTCTGGGCTTCCAGCTGGGACGACAGCTGTGATGACATCTGGGACATGGCGGCTAATAATGTGTTCATGTCCATAACTGTTGATGAACTAGGAGCCTTTTGCTGTTCTTCAACCTTCCCGGATGTCTGCTGCACATCCTTCGACGGACAAGCAGCCTCATCCTTCTGTTTGTCCTTCGTTGATGTCGCGTCGTCCTCACGATGGAAGTCGTATATATCAACGCCGATACCTTCCTTTCCCATAGCCTCTCGCCGTGATAGTAATTCCACTTTTCTTCCGGAGGTTGCTAAATTTCGTTTCTCCAACTCCTGCTTGAGTTCCTCAATCTTTAGATCCTGAATTTTCGCAATTTTCAGTAGTTTATCCTTCGGGATTTATTTAACAATCCCACTTCTGACACCAATTGTTACGATTGTCCTCCAAACCTTGAGCGAATTCCCAAATATCCTACGGCTCGTATCGCTGGATGGTTAAATAAATGCTAACGATGACCAAATTGTAGTACAATTAACTTTATTGTACAACAAACAATTTACAATACTTGCTAATACAGCAGAAACACTTTTCAATACTTGTTAAAGCAATAACAACGCTTTACTAAACTTGTTAACACAATTAAACTTATAGCTTGCTTATTCGCAACTCACTTCTCTGCTCACTTTACTATTAGCTTGCTGACTTCGCTGCGGCGGCGCCCTTATATACCTGCGCTCGTACTTATGGCAACTCTAGAACGTTCTGAAGTTTATCGCTCATTCTCTTTCTCTCGCTGTTCGCAGTGTTCATCCAACTTGACGTTTCTCTTTGTGGAACATTCTACATCATTCCTCGAACATTCTGCCTATTTCTCGTTGTTCGCTTCGCGTTGCCGCAGTATTCGTCACAGTATGTACACATGTATATGCATAACTATTTACTTCCATTCACTGCACTGCCTATATACTATGGCTTTAGTGGATTGTAATAATTGGCACCGCGATCACTCACTCGCGGTTGCGGTCGACGAGTGGGTCACGTTGTCGGCACAAATAATCAAAAAAATTGCAACCGAAAAAGTGGAAACTGAATAAAAAAATAAAAATATTTGAAAATAATCTCCATGCGATATTAGATTAACAGATAGTCCTCATGCATTATGATACAAAAATTATCGAAGCTAGTCTAGTTACCAGCAACGAAGTGCACAAAAAAAAGCATATTGACCAAGAATACGGACTAAATCACGAAAGAGAAAAAAAAGGTGGTGACAATACTGAATACCACGTGGAAAAAAGAACCCGATCGCCGTATAAGTAGTAAATCAAAGAAAATACTGCGTGAAACTAGGTTTGTAGGGATTCAAAATATCTTATGACTAATGAAGAAACAATATTATCAATCATAAAAGTGTATCTACTATATAAGAAAAAATATTGTGTAAAAAAAGAAAGTATTATCTGTTAATGCTGCTCTGCTCCGATGCTGGTGTCGACGATGGCTTATGCTTGCAGCGCCGCCGTTGGGCTGTTGCTTTCAGCGTCAGTGTTGGGCTCAAGGTGTATTAAACAAGGTGGTGTTGGGGCGACAGCTGAGTTTTTCGCCGTGGAGGCCATTACGTCAAAATGATGTGTTTGTTGTAACTCATACCAATGACAGTATGGACATCAGCGTATAATTTGTTAGTGTAATTTTTTACTTATATACGGCCAACACCACCTTGTTAAATACGCCTTGGTTGGGCTGTTGCTAACAGCAGTATCGCTGTAAATTTTTTCCGCGCCGCCCTGTATTGGGCGGTCTCTCTCACGGTGCTTATGCTTTCCTCCGGTGCTAAGCTTATAAGAACACACCCGTTTTCGGCTGGGAGCCTCTCACAAAAAAAAATTTTCTTGAGATGATGGAGTGGTAGTTGTCACTCAGTAGCAGTGTTGCCAGGTCTTCGTCATGAGAAAACGTCACTCTTGGTCTGAAAAAACCTCATTTCCTACCCAAAAACGTCTTTTTCAAATGAATGTAGAAAAAATTGTGGAGCTCCACACCAAAACGTTTCATTTCCAAAACTCGAAATGTTAATGCAAATTCCTTGCATTTACTGGTATGTGTCCATATTTTAACAGAGAACTCGAGATAAAGCGACCAAACCTTTATTGAGTGGTATTGAAATCACTCGATCGCACCAAAACGTAAAGCTGAGATCACACGATTGCCGTAAAAGCACCAATCTGAAACAATTTTTATGATGGAAATGTAGCATTTTGGTGTGGAACTCCACAATTGTTCTTTTTAAAGTTTTATTGTGTACAAAGGTATATATGTACGTAAGGTATATTAAAATGTCAATTCGACAGAGCACATTCAAAATTCATTGTAAACTGGTTTGAGATCGTTAATATAAAAATAATTTTATACATACACTTGTGATCAGCTGATTAAGTCATCAACATTTTGATCGATTTTGGCTGTTTCTCTTTCGTTTATTTAATACATATTTTAGAGAAGTAGACTATCCCTAATTTATTCGCACATTCCTGTTTAATAAAGCTAGCCACAAGAGCCAATACTGTCTACCAGTGTCTAAGCTTCACTAAGCACGATGACCGAATTTTAAAATAAAACGCAAGAGGTGTCCGAAGTAGATCATGCGTCTTTATTAGTCGCTGTACGAATGAAAAAATTTACGTTGGAGTATGATCTTAAATAACTAAAATTGAAACGATGTGAAACAAAAAGGACAACAGTTATAAACATTCGCAAAATTGAGTACAAATGTGGTGGATTTTGATATGATCAAAAGAAATTGAGTCTAATTCAATGTTAAGTAACATAAAGAAATTTTACATCTTTAACCCAAGCTTTCAACAAAAGCTTTTAACATAATCTTTTAACAAAAGCTTTTAACATAATATTTTAACAGAAATAGGGTTAACATAACGAATAACATGTATAAATGATAACATAAGTATATATGTGAGCATGATAATAAATATAACATGCGTGCTTCCGGATACAGTCGCTACAGCCTACCCCTCTGACGCATAAATCGGCCCGATGATGCAGTCCGCATTTCCGGTATCATTTTCGTGGACGTAGAACTCTAGTTGAGACATTGGCATTATTGTTGTGGGCCTGAATTTCACTGTTGTGTTGCGTAGGCTGTTGCGTATTAATGTTTGTTGGTATGTACTGTTGTAGATGCTGCTTTTGGACGTCCTCGCTTCCTGTGTTGGTATTTTGGGTCAACATTCGGACCTTCATATGGAGTCAATGCAGTGGCGTGATACGTTCCAATAGGCTTATCTGGCTTCTCGTTAGTTGCGATAACGTAACAGCTTGATCCTTTCTTGGCAGAGATGCGGTATGGTCCATCTCTACGTGTGGCAAATTTCGACGTTACTTTTTCACTTGCTTTGCTAAGTATGTGTGTTGCAACGAGTACTTTATCGNGAAGTATGTGTGTTGCAACGAGTACTTTATTGCCAATATTAAATGTTGGATGAGGTCGACGTTTGTTATCTACATAACGTTTATTCTTGTCTTGACGTTTTTCTTGTACTTCTACTGCTAGTTTCACTGTTTTCGCAAGTTTGGTCAGCTGAGGCGTAATTTTCGGCACAAAGTTTTCTGCTTCGACTACCCGTTTCAGATCGTAGTGTGCTTCAAGTGGGCTTCTTAGCTCCCTCCCAAACGTAAGGTATGCTGCCGAGAAGCCAGTGCTCTCACATTTAGCAGAATTCATTGCGAATCTTATCGTTGGTAAACATGTGTCCCAAGCAGTATGATTTTTGCCGACGTAAACAGCTAGTTGACTTTTGAGGTCCCTGTTCTTCCTTTCCACAGGATTAGCCTCCGGGTGATATAGCGGTGTAAATGTTTGGTTGATTCCAAGGCAGTAGGCTGGCTTTTGGATTACGGCTGAAATGAATTGACTTCCGTTGTCTGAATGTAAACGTCGTGGCATACCGAATCTCAGCACAATTTGTTTTAAAACTGTGGTTGCGCAAGCCTCTGCTGAAGCTTCCCTTAGTGCAAAAAGTTCAACCCAACGACTACACAAGTCCTCCACGACCAGTATCCAACGGTTACCCTTGGCTGTGCAAGGTAAAGGACCGAACAAGTCAAGCGCAATGATCTCAAACCTCTGATTGCTGGAAACTGTTTGGAGCAAACCAGCTGGTTTCCTATTGGTGGGTTTATATTTTTTGCATTCAACACAAGACTTCACATACTGGGAAATGTCTGCGCGCATACCCGGCCAAAAATAAAGCGGAGTGATTCGGCGGTAGTTCGATCAATTCCATAATGTCCTGCAGTTGGATCCACGTGAAATTTTATTAAAACTGTTTCTCTTAAACTTTTGGGTACTACTAGTTGACCATTTTCTGAATCTTCATCTGAACAGAATCGGTGTAGTACACCATTAACCATGATGTATCCTCGGTTTGTATGTCTGGTGACGTTTTCGTCATCTTTTTCGAATGACTCAATGATGTATTTCAGTTCCTCATCTTTTAATTGCTCCTTTCTGAACTCGTCGGCGCCTTTGCGAGGAAAGTCTATCTCAAAGGAGTTAACATTAGACTTATTCTTAGGGCAATAGGGTGGACAAGACAGCATATCTGCCACAACGTTTTGCTTGCCTGCTGTATACCCCAGCTTCAAATTATAAATCTGAAGTTGCAACGCCCACCTAGCAAGACGTCCTGTGGGTGTTTTTAGACTAAATAGCCATTTAAGTGGTTGATGGTCAGTTAAAACGGTAATTTCTGAACCTTCTACATATCCGCGAAACTTTTGTAGAGCCCAAACAATGGCCAGTGCTTCACGTTCTGTTGTAGAGTAGTTTCTTTCAAAGGTTTTTCCACATCAGCAAAGTTTGCTGTGAGCTGCTTCAAATTTTTCGGATTCGGGCGCTTGAGGACAGCATGTGCCTTTTCGTTATCAACCTTAAGTCCTTTCGTGGTTAAAATATGTCCGAGATACTTTATCTCTTCTCGACAGAAAACACATTTTCCTCTATTAAACTGAAAGCCTTTGATTTTTGAAAGAGTTTGTCGCAAGTCTTGCATATGAGAGTTAAAATCGTTTGAGCATATAATTATGTCATCTAGGTACGCTAGTATTAAAATATGTGGCAATTCGGACCGAAATTTATCGATCAGGCGCTGGAACGTGGCCGGAGCGTTCTTCAATCCGAACGGCATTCGATTAAAAACAAAGATTCCAAACGGGGTTGTGAATGCAGTTTTCGGCTTATCTGCAGGCGCCATTTTTATTTGCCAATATCCGGCTTTTAGATCGATGGTGGACATGAAAGGTGTGGCTTTTGCTGCATGTAAGAGGTCATCCATTCGTGGTAGTGGGTATGTGTCTGTTGTGGTTATGACATTCAAACGCCGATAATCTACGCAAAACCTCACTCCTCCATCTTTTTTCGGTATTAACACAACCGGAAATGACCATGGAGATTTGCTTTCTTCAATAATGCCCTTTTTCAGCATGTCTTCCAGTTCAATTTTTTATTTGTTTTGTGAAGAAATGGGTGCATGCGCCTCCGTCTTTATGCGGTGTTCCATGTGCGGTATTGGTACTGTAGTTTCTTCAAAGATTTCTTTGTGTGCTTCTAGCAATTTCTGTAGTCTTGTTCTTTAGCTTTCGGCTAAGGCTGCTCCTTCATTGGGGCGAAGTCTTATTTCGACCGAATTTATATCGATAGAGCAGCTTACTCCCCCTTCAGCTTTATTACTCTTTTTTACTCTCTTCATGGGCGGAAACAAATCGTTTTGTTCCGGTATCTCATAGCTTTCTGGTATACTACCAGCAAATATGTCCCTTATTTCTCTTGGCGAGTATTCATATGATGACTCGAAACTGCTATTTGTGTTTTCGAACCAGGACATAAAATCATTAATTGGGTTATGATTTTCCCTATGGGTTCGTATGTTTGCCTCAGACAGCGATAAGGAATGCTTAATTTCAGCTGATTGCATCTTAAACTCAAACATAGTATTAGCGTCGTCCTTAAAATGCCACGTTCGTTGTGCAAGGTCCATTACTATGCCAGCTTGCTCAAGAAAATCGATGCCTAACAGCGTTCGATTGTTTTCAGCATTTGCCAAACAAATAAAACGTATGTATACGTTTGAATCGCTTTCCAATTATAATATCGACAATAGTAGAGTAAACCATCTGCTGGCGAGCAATGCCATCAGCTAATTGAATTTCCGCAAAAACCTTTTGAAATTCAACACCTTTTTTTTTAAGCTTCTCATAAAGTTTACTACTTGCAACGCTCGTTCTAGCAGCTGTATCTAGATATGCTTCACCTTTCAAGCCATTAATGTTTATGTCAACAGTTGGTACATTTCGACCTATTACCGTGGTTTGTATAGTGTAAAAATCGAGTTTCTCGGGGCTACATAACGGATTTTTCTGATTACAGTTTGGACAATTCGACCTGTAGTACCCTGGTGTACCGCAGCCATAACAGCTAAAAGTGGTTTCTTTCATTTTCTCTGTGGTTTTCTTTTCAGATTCAATTTTCTTAAAACAGTTTTCCACGGAATAATTTTTCTTTCTGCAGTAGGAACAACGAAGGGGAATTTCGCTCGAGTCGAGTTGCTGGTTAAGTCAACAGCTTTATAAACTTCTTTGTTCTCACCAAGTAGCAACTCTGCTTCGCGAGCTTTGTCTAACAGTTCGCTAAATGTTCCTACACTTTCACGAGGAATTATCTCTCGTATCTTTAGAACTAATTGGGAAAATATCATGTTGATCATCGTTTTTTCGCTTAGCTTTTCAGAAAGTTGGGCGAATAATTCTCGATTTCTGCATATGAATAAGTCCGTTGGCTCCGTGAACTTTTGTTTTTCGTGACTTATCTCCGAAAAAATACGCCAGTCGGGTTTCGGCGGAGAAAACGCTTTGCGAAGCAAATCAATGGCGTCGTTAAATGTTTCCGCTTCCTCCTTCACACCTTGCCACCATGACGATGCGTAACCTCCTAATAGAAGAGGTAAACTTAACAGCGCTCGTTCGTCCGATATGTTTTCCGCATCTTTGTATACTAAAATGGTCGCTATGAAATCTTCAATTTTGCTGGTGTTCCTTCCATCATTAAAACGTACGCTACATTTACTAAACGTAGCCCTAGTATCTTGGTTTACATGGAAGTTTCCTGGCAATTGCCTGAACTGATTTTCTGTTAGCATTACATTCGATGGATTATTAGTACGGCCAACGTTAGCATTAACATTGGCGTTCGTGTTAGCTTGCCTTTGGCTGTTCATAACATTGGAACTCGCAGGCGCATTTCCGGTGGGATTAGCGCTTTGCTTAGGCACGTTAACAATTTGCCTTGCGCTTTCTATGTTAACATTCGCGTTGGCATTACCAGCATTGGCATTGGGGTTAACATTACTTGCACCTGTTTCCATTTTCACTTCGATCAGTTCTGCGTTTAGCCTGGGACTNTGTCAATGTTATTGTGGCTTATTCAAATTTTATTTTTAATATTTTTTATTGAGCTTTGTACCACGATTGTTTGTTAGGAATAATTGAAAAAGCAACAAAGTCTAAGCGGTAGAAGTTATAGCACTATTTCGGAGATCACCACATCTCCTCATCAGACTTCTTTTTCCTAGACTTCAGCAGGGATCGAACCTGCGAAATCAATGTTCAAAGTCAGAAGCGTTAACCACTGAGCTATGTACATCCCGTAAACTCTTGTTGCTAATTCATTTTCCTTATTCAACCAACTACTATCAAGTGCAGCTGATTTGCCGCTATTTAAACTCGACAGCGTGGTTGTTGTTGTCAATTCTATACATCCATTTGCTTATTTGCTTTTTTGTATAGTTTCAGGCAGGCTCTTCCTAAACTATGTATTTGTCAATGTTATTGTGGCTTGTTAACATTTTATTTTTAATATTTTTATTGAGCTTTGTACCACGATTGTTTATTAGGAAAAATTGAAAAAGCAACAAAGTCTAAGCGGTAGAAGTTATAGCACTATTTCGGAGATCACCACATCTCCTCATCAGACTTCTTTTTNAAAAGCAACAAAGTCTAAGCGGTAGAAGTTATAGCACTATTTCGGAGATCACCACATCTCCTTATCAGACTTCTTTTTTCTAGACTTCAGCAGGGATCGAACCTGCGTAATCATTGTTCAAAGTCAGAAGCGTTAACCACTGAGCTATGTACATTCCGTAAATGGTTTTTATCGATTCTAACAGAAGGGTGAACACTATTATGAACTTCTAACAGGAAGTAGTTAAGCCTGAAGGTATGCAACGAAGATCTCGGTTGCGTACCGCAAGAATGTGAGTTTGCCCAAAACAGTTTTAGAGCCTCTGCATGTACTGTGAACAACAACAACCACAACCAAACGTAACNAACGAAGATCTCGGTTGCGTACCGCAAGAATGTGAGTTTGCCCAAAACAGTTTTAGAGCCTCTGCATGTGCTGTGAACAACAACAACAACAACCAAACGTAACCTGGTTCGCCTTGGCAGTTTTTCGGCAACAAACCACGTGAATTTGCCCAAGCAGTCTTAGAGCCTCTGCACGTTCTTTGAACAACAACAACAAATAAGTGCAGCTCTGATGCGCTTTTGATGGCAGTTTTTCAGCAACAACAACAACAGCAATGGTATGAATATTCGTATCCACAACACAGCAATACGACTCAACTGGACTTAGGAACCCGCTGATGTCCGCAGCAAACCAGACTTCCAGAATCGTCGCGATGGATTTGTTTTCCGCTATTTTACTGCAGTGTATTAGGACAATGTTATCTGCTGGGAAGTTAAAAGACGTCATTTTTTACACAAAAAACGTCCAAACGTCAACAGGATACANGCGCTATTTTACTGCAGTGTATCAGGACAATGTTATCTGCTGGGAAGTTAAAAGACGTCATTTTTTACACAAAAAACGTCCAAACGTCAACAGGATACAAAAAACGTAAAAAAATGACGTTAAAAACGTCAACCTGGCAACGCTGCTCAGTAGTTCCCTCTGAACACTTGTCTCTCCATATGTAGCGTGGAACGTATTACTCTTTATGCCACAACCTCCTTCTTCATATAGGGCTATTTCACATTACAACGACAGAACAATTATTCTCACGGTTTCACACTGGTTGAAAACTAGCAGAACAAAATGTGCATACGTACAGGACGTTTGTATGTGTTTGTAACTTTTTTGCTTGAAAGTTGCGTAGCGGCATTTTCGTAGTTGCGCATGTGTTAGTACGCTGCGGCAGAACTGCCACTTTAATGCGGGGTAGAAGCTGGAACAACTTTTTGAGAAACTTTACCTCACCGCACTGCCTCCCTTGTCTACAAACAGAGTTGTTCTGGTGGCAGAAATGTTCCAGAGTGAAACCTACCATTGGTACATAGTATGTAGATACGATCATTGCCCTCTTCCACAACAAATGGTTTTATTACCATAAGTTCCGGCGGCTGCTGTTGGGGTTTGCCGTGAGCTTTCCACATAAGGGTATATCTCCAAAATTAATGGTTTGAGCCCCTTCACGTCGTCCTACCACAAACCGTGTAGCAGGACACAAACCGGATTCTTTTAGGATCCCGTAGGATTTCCAGCCGCGATTCCGGTTAAACTGATCACTAGATTTTTTTTTCTTCAACACTCCGCTGCGCGTTCACTCGCTTTCAAGACAACTTTTGGTTGTACTTTTTCTTTGCAGTTATTGGCGATCGTGCCCCGATTTCTTACCAGAAAGAAATTTCCTACCACTTTCACTCAAAACTTGCACTAATACATTTGCAAGCATTCACACAGGGATATGCTCGCACACACCTACATTCATACATGCATGTAAGTACCCTTTCACATGCGCTGAGCGACATGTGCGTATACACGGCTGAGATACATTTTTCGGAGAGTTGCCGGAAGGGTATTTGCAACCTAACATCTGCGTTACAATAATTAAGAATATAAATTAGATTTTGTTAGTAAGATTAAGAAAAGAAAAATAAATAAAACCCAGGAAATATATGTATGATGCCATTTGTTTACGATCACTTTTATGAACCATCTTGAAGTAGGGAAGGAAGTAGAATGAGGCACTAAGTTTTGTTGTCATTGGTGCGGGTGTTGCCCTCGAGGCAACCTGGCAAGGATGGATGGTCCACTTCGTATTGGGTTGTGACGATGCTGACAGGACTGATCGACTGACGAACGGATGTCAGGATAGGGGACTTCGCGGTTGCGTCCGGAGCCAGAGTGAAGTCCAAGGCTGCTTCAGCATTTTTTTAAGCAGATGGGGTGGGACGGCTCCTCCTGACAGGATTGTTTCTACCGCTGTTGTTTTCTGTCCATTTTCTTCCATGCCAGGTAAGAGGCATGACTGTTTTTTTTTTGTTTGTGACTGCGGGGGCGAGTTAGTGGCAAGAACCAGACCCCTAGGCCGACGAGCTCCAGCCGGGCTAACACCATGCCTGCCCCACCACGACCTCCGCCCGGAACAAGCAGTATTATAACAAATGACGCCCAACGGTTGACTTCAGCACATACTAGCTCATTCACATGTTCATTCTACCTTCATTTCGTTATCTCTTTCCAATACTGTAGCTTTCTCATAGCCTTGTCGTTAATATTTTAAATCTTTCTGTTGGGAACCACTGCAACATATAGTACCCAGCAGTTTGGCTTTGCGGCTGTTTTTTCAATAGTTGTCATTTACACTCAATTCTCACTTAAGCACTACATACTTACTCACATATGCTAAGATTGTGTATTTCTCATTCCACTCATTTTATGTACCACTAATCTTTTGCCATAATTTACTGTAATATTTTTGTACATAAATTTTTGGTATTTAAGAACCTTTCTCAAATTATGTATATCTACTTGGAAAACTACATTGTCGAATAAAGTATATCGTGGTCGAGACAAATCAGTCTCCAGACTCTTAACACTTGCCTTTTCCTTTCCTTCTAACCTGGACTGATTAGGAGTTCAGCCGCCAGCTTTGCTTAGGCTCAAGCCGATAGTAAATGTGGGTTGAACTAGATTGGGGGGCTACGAAACTGCCATCAGGAAGTACCTTTGTTAAGTCCCAGCGAGTTAGTAAAGTGACTTTCGGTGACAGACCGTAACAAGTCTTATCATTTTCTTTGATTTGCTGGAAGAGACTAGCGCTACCAGAAGATGAGTTTCGCACTTGCCAGATGTGAGGCAGCTGGTTCTTTCCAGTGGGGCTAAGGGCAGTTACCAAGCATTGCTTCCAGATGCGATGGCTCAGGTTTTCGCTCTGTAGTGACAAGCTGAAAATAAAAAGGGTAATTAGTGACATTGACATTGGACTGTGACGAGCATACTTACGATAGTTTAAGTGAACATGCAATCCGCCAGTCGAGGACAACACCATCTATGCACCAACCATCCACACCATATACACATACCTTAGAAATTCCTATTAATTTATTTTGCATACATACATATCGTTCCTTCTCTGATAAGTGAAGTATTGTTATTGCTAAGGATATAGATAGTTAGTTTAATGATGCAATCCTCCGTTTAGCACATGTAAACGTCGAATTTCGGAAAGTTTCGAAGTCAGTTTTTTTTATTATTATTATTTTTAAATCATATGTAGCAGATATTATTAGCCTTTTTACTACCCTTTATTCTCTATGCTAGTAAATTAAGCCGAATGAAGTGGCGAAACTGGTATAAGTCGTATTCGATCAGATATATATTTTTTATTCTTTTAACATCCATTTGGTTATTAACTAAATCACGGAACGGTAAGTTTATATACCTAAACTGTACTGAAATCAAATTTTTCATATTAGCGAAACTGCTTTGGATTATTTTTGAAAATGATTAAGAGGCGAAAGATTATTTTACGCGTCAGAAAGTTTTTTTTGCTGGGTTTCCAGAGTTAATGGAGACATCTGAAGAAACTGAAGAACCACAAAGAACAAGGTATTCTCCCCAACAATAGACCATTTACGCGAAGTGTTGCGAGGTCACTAGAAAACCAAGTAGTGGGTTCCCTGCTCACGCAAATAGAAACTGGGGTTGAATATCCAATAGACTTCGTGCCAGTGGACTATTTCAACCGCTCCACAGCTCGAATTTTTGGGCGACAAGTACAACAGGATTCTGATCCTCCGTGCAACCAAAAAATGGTCGAAGACAGCACCGAATCCCTCAGTTTTTCTCGGAAACTGAACCGCATTCTGGAGATGTCAGAACCGTCGGCTCAGGAGGAAATGTTGGAGGGAGCGATAGGAGGTGCAATATCGCGACTGACACAGGAGTCAGCCGGAGGTGGTGAGCCAACAACCACGCCACCAGTAAACAGAATCGACCAAATCATCCAGATGATGGCGGTGTTAGTGCAACAGAACGCGGTAATGGAAGATTGTATGAATGAGGTCAGGAAAATCCGGACCGATGTGTCGCAGCTCAGCAACCGCGTTGGTGATGTGGAGACTTCGATGCAGGCTCCAGCAGCACCACTACCAGCAGGTACGACCTCAACACCGGACCCAGCGAACTGGCGAGGAAATAGACGACAACCGAACGATAGTAGTAGGTAGTCGCGTGAGAGGGCAGATGGTCATGAACGAAAGAAAGTGGATTTAGACAAGTGGCATTTGAAGTTCGATGGAACCAATAGGGGTATGACAGTGGAAAGCTTCGTCTTTCGATTGGAACGAATGCGGGTCCAGTATCACCTCTCCTATGATCAGCTTTTTTCCGAGTTCCACTGCTTGGTCACAGGACATTCTCTGAAATGGTACTGGCAGGTCTTAGAAGACCATGCCGATGATGAAACATTCGATTACTTCGAATTAAAGGCAGAACTATTAGCGCAGTACCAATCGGCCGAGTCAGATTACGAGGTGATACGCGAAATCATGGAGCGAAAACAGCACGCACAAGAAAGCTTTTCTCTGCAGATATACATGATATCACGTTTCGCCTTCGAAAGAAGGTCCAAGAAGACGAGTTGGTAAAGATCGTACGGGGAAACCTCAAACTATACTTGGCTAATCTAAATTTCGCCACCAAGATTGAATCGGTGTCTGAACTGAAGTACGAATGTAAGGGAGCTGAAAAACTTATTAAGGAGAATAGGTAGGTAGATGGACGGTAGAGTCAGGACGTTAAATGAGATAGAAAGTTGTGACACGGCATATCCAGAAGAATGGAAAAACGACAGGGAAATAGAAGGCCGCAACCACTCCGGGGAAAGTAGGAACTCGCTTAATACTACCTCTGCGCCTGACATGTCTAGACCCAAACCCACATCCCTTAATCCAACCTCCAATGTAAGTAATTCGTCCACCGTTCATAGTAATGTCAGTAATGATCCCAAGCAAGTTTTCTGTGCATCCCCGTTCCACCTCATGATGTGTTTTGCTTGTGGAATGCCGGTTGATTATAATAATAATAACAATAGATTGGCGCTTACACATATGTTAGTGTTTGGCCAAGCTTCTCCTCCGATTTGTGGCGTGTGCCTTGATGTTGTCAAACAAAGCGGAGGGAACTACAGTTTTACGCCGACTCCGAACGGTGATTGTATTTTTATGAGAAGCTGTTTTCATGGCAGAAATACACTCGGAGGTTTGCCATTGCCTGCCGAAGGACGACCGCTGTTAAGAAAAAAGCTTTTTTTCTATATTTTTGCGATGTTGCTTTGACCAGGGTTTGAACCCAGGCATTGTGGAGTGGAAGCGCGCACTGCTTACCACTACACCACAGCGGCCGACTGATTACTACCTCAAAAACCCGGCTGAAGCAGCAAAACACAGTGCGTGTAAGTCACCATTCCATTTGATGAAATGTCTTTTGTGCTTAAAGTCGAGGCGGGAAACCGGGCACTGGCAGAGATGGCCGGGGACTCTGTCCAGAACAGAAGTCACCCGGCAGAGTAGAAGGCGAGAATAAGAGTGAGATTAAGATACTAAGGCGCGAAGACAATAATGAATTAAAGAGTATAGATGATAAGAAACGCAATAATAGATGTGTAGAAAAATTAAGTATGAAGAGGCGAGAAGGCGAATTTTCATGGAAGCGCTAGAGGAAAAAGGTAAAGCAAGAAATTTCAAAAAGATAAAGAAAATGCGCGAAAAACAAAAAAAAACTCAAAAGAATACAAAGAAAAATAATAGCAACCATTGTCACTGTGAAAGGCGATAACCGCTTCTTCGCACAAGCGAGTATTGCTGGACTCCGGGGCTTGCGCAAGTTGCTTAGGGAAAGGCTCTTCGAAGATATTAGAAGGGCGAGAGACTGAAATAATGAGGATATCCGCACAAAATATTCGTACGGCCAGTGGCGAAGAAACGCCAGTAGTAGGCGTCATATCACTTCCCGTAGTTTGTGATGCGAGAAGTAGGGTCTTAGAATTCCTCATTGTACCAACCCAGGAGGTGTATTTAGGCGTAGATTTTTGGCGTGTGTTTGATATGAATGTAGTAAGCAGAGGTGTGAATGAGAGCATTAAAAGCAAGGCGGTTTCAGAGCTCGTATCCAAAGAAGGTGATCTCTCTTTTGAGGCGGTGCGGCACGTGCTCTCGGAAGATCAAAATAGGCGGCTTGAAAGAGTTAAGGCGCAGTTCCCGTCCTTCGCCGTTCTGGGCTTAGGTCGCACCGACATTGAAGAGCACCTAATTGAAGTTGTGAACGAAAATATACCCGTAAAACAAAGACACTACCCTATTTCACCTGCTATTCAGAAGTTAGTATTTGCGGAGCTGGAGAGGATGCTAGAGATGGGGGTCATAGAGGAGAGCAACAGCAGCTGGAGCTCTCCCGTCCCTCTAGTAATTAAGGGAACCAAGAATAGGCTGTGCTTAGATGCGCGAAAAGTAAACGAACGTAAGATTAAAGACGCGTACCCACTTCCTCACATAGACGGCATACTTAGCCGACTACAGAACACGCGTTTCATCTCAGCGATTGACCTTAAGGATGCCTTCTGGCATATTCCGCTTGAAAAGAAACCCAGAGAGAAAACAGTATTTACGGTACCTGGTAGGCCCCTATACCAATTCACTGTGATGCCCTTTGGCCTCTGCAGTGCTGCCCAGCGAATGTGTCGTCTTATGGACAAAGTTATACCAGCGGCTTTACGTGAATTTGTTTTTGTGTATCTTGACGATCTGTTAGTGTGTTCTGTAGATTTTGATTCGCACATGTCCCTATTGGAAAAGGTTGCTAAGTGCTTGCGTGAAGCGAAGCTGTCGATGAACGTTGAAAAAAGTTAATTCGGCTATCGTGAGGTACGTTACTTGGGTTATGTTGTGGGAGATGGATGCATTCGAACGGATGCTAACAAAGTCGCAGCCGTACGAGATTTCCCTCTTCCAAAGAGCCTTAAGCAACTCCGAAGGTTTCTGGGCATGTCAGGATGGTATCGCAGATTCATCCAAAACTACGCGAATATCGCTGCGCCGCTACATGACTGCCTTTCCAAGGACAAAATAAACAAATTTCACATGACCGATGAGGCCATCAAAGCGTTTGAGGCACTGAAACAAAGCCTTATATCCGCCCCAGTACTCGTACATCCGGACTTCTATAGACGATTTTACATACAATGTGACGCATCGACAGACGGGGTGGGAGGAGTACTCTTCCAACTGGACGCGGACGGTGAAGAAAGACCGATAGCGTATATGTCAGCCAAATTGAATAAGGCACAAAGAAACTATAGCGTGACCGATCTACACCTTTTCTAATAGTATTTCAGAAAAACGCAATTGTATTTCCGAAAACTACTCAATTAATTTTCAGAAAGGGCCAAATGTGTTTCAGAAAACCTTAAATGATATTCGGAAAACCTCAATTGATTTTCAGAAAAGGTCAAAGGTGTTTCAGAAAACCTCAAATTATATTCAGAAAACCTCAATTGAAATTCAGAAAAGGCCAAATGAATTTCAGGAAACCCCAAATTATTTCAGAAAACCCTAAATATATTTCAGAAAAACTCAAATGAATTTCAGAAAAGGCAAAATGTATTTCAGAAAACCCCAAATGTATTTCAGAAAAACACAATTCAAATTCTTTCTACTGGCGGACCGGGAGTAGTAGAAAGGAGACTGCAATACTTGGAAGAAATAATTTGCCAAGCGAAAGAAAACGTTACTACTGCGGATTGCGCTCGTGCTATCCAGCACTCAAGGGTTTTTTTTTNTTTCCCTCTTCCAAAGAGCCTTAAGCAACTCCGAAGGTTTCTGGGCATGTCAGGATGGTATCGCAGATTCATCCAAAACTACGCGAATATCGCTGCGCCGCTACATGACTGCCTTTCCAAGGACAAAATAAACAAATTTCACATGACCGATGAGGCCATCAAAGCGTTTGAGGCACTGAAACAAAGCCTTATATCCGCCCCAGTACTCGTACATCCGGACTTCTATAGACGATTTTACATACAATGTGACGCATCGACAGACGGGGTGGGAGGAGTACTCTTCCAACTGGACGCGGACGGTGAAGAAAGACCGATAGCGTATATGTCAGCCAAATTGAATAAGGCACAAAGAAACTATAGCGTGACCGATCTACACCTTTTCTAATAGTATTTCAGAAAAACGCAATTGTATTTCCGAAAACTACTCAATTAATTTTCAGAAAGGGCCAAATGTGTTTCAGAAAACCTTAAATGATATTCGGAAAACCTCAATTGATTTTCAGAAAAGGTCAAAGGTGTTTCAGAAAACCTCAAATTATATTCAGAAAACCTCAATTGAAATTCAGAAAAGGCCAAATGAATTTCAGGAAACCCCAAATTATTTCAGAAAACCCTAAATATATTTCAGAAAAACTCAAATGAATTTCAGAAAAGGCAAAATGTATTTCAGAAAACCCCAAATGTATTTCAGAAAAACACAATTCAAATTCTTTCTACTGGCGGACCGGGAGTAGTAGAAAGGAGACTGCAATACTTGGAAGAAATAATTTGCCAAGCGAAAGAAAACGTTACTACTGCGGATTGCGCTCGTGCTATCCAGCACTCAAGGGTTTTTTTTTTTGGATGCTTTGGCCTTGCGGGTTATGTCTGTTGGAATTTAAAACATTTCGTTTAAATCCTGTTTATCCTGTTTTACTACATTACAAAAAGTGAGTGAGGGGTTAATCGGGATATGAATTTATAAGTCATTATGTTTTCTAAGAGTGATGATAAAAAGTCCATAGATAAAAGTGTTCTGGAAATGATTTCTGAATTACATTTGTGTTTTTCTGAATTTCAATTGTGTTTTCTGAAATACATTTGGGGTTTTCTGAAATACATTTCGCCTTTTCTGAATTTCATTTGAGTTTTTCTGAAATATATTTGGGGTTTTCTGAAATACATTTGGGGTTTTCTGAAATTCATTTGGCCTTTTCTGAATTTCAATTGAGGTTTTCTGAATATAATTTGAGGTTTTCTGAAACACCTTTGGCCTTTTCTGAAAATCAATTGAGGTTTTCTGAATATCATTTGGGGTTTTCTGAAACACATTTGGCCTTTTCTGAAAATTAATTGAGTTTTTCTGAAAATCATTTGTAGTTTTCGGAAATACATTTGTGTTTTTCTGAAATACTATTGGAAAAGGTGTAGAATGCTACACTGCCGTGCTAAGTGTCAAACGTTTCCGACCCTATGTGGAAAGTCTACCATTCACCATAATCACGGATCACGCTAGCCTCAAATGGCTAATGCAACAAAAGGACCTCAGCGGACGTTTAGCACGGTGGAGCTTAAAACTACAGGCATTCGACTTCGATATTCAGCACCGCAAAGGCGCACAGAACGTAGTTCCAGATACGTTATCGCGGATGGATGTCGAAGAATTACAGCTCAATGATAGGGTACTCGATGTGTGCCTCGATTCGCCTTATTTCAACTCCGAAGAATATACGAGACTAAGAAACACAATCGACAAAGACCAAGACAAACTACCGGAACTGTGTATATCGGACGGTTACGTATATAAACGGACCCAGTTTAGGCGTGGGATGAATTGCAGGAACACCAAGCCTTGAAGCTCTGGGTGCCGTCGGAGTTGCGTATGGGGCTGGTGGAAGCTGCTCATAGTTCGGCCTCAGCTGGACACGGGGGAATCCACAAAACGTTAGCTACGATCCGCGAAAAGTATTACTGGCCCGGGATGGCCAGGGATGTACAACGAACCGTAAAAGTGTGCGAATCGTGCAAGGTTAATAAGACCCAAAGCCATTTCAAAAGACCACCAATGGGCAAACAGCAAGTCACTGAGCGACCTTTCCAATGTGTATATGTCGATTTTATGGGACCATATCCGCGCACCAAGGAAGGAAATGTGTTTGTGTTCGTTTGTCTTGACCATTTTTCGAAGTTTGTCTTTCTTAAACCCATGCGACAGGCCACGGCCGATAACGTAGTCAAGTTCCTTGAAAGGGAGGTGTTCCATGTTTTCGGGGTCCCGGAATATCTAGATTCAGACAATGGGAGGCAATTCGTTGCCAACATGTTCGAGGGTTTCTTAGAGAAGTACGGAGTTAAGCATATAAAGACAGCATTCTATTCACCTCAAGCTAATGCTGCCGAGCGCGTGAATAGGTCTGTTCTTCAAATGCTAAGATCTTATATAGGCAGTAGCCAAAGAAATTGGGACCAGCACTTGAGTGACGCTGCATTTGCTTTGAGAAGTGTGACACATTCAGCGATAGGTGAACTACGCAGTGTTTGGAATACCGATGGTGCAACACGGCGCAGCGTATGACGTGCTTAAGAAATTAGGTTCCATCAAGGACACTGACTGCGCTGTAGAATTAGGTCTAGATTCAGGTGTAAGTGTATGTTTTGTCTCGTCTGTATTTGTGATCGAGGTTTCTGTCCGATAAAAATGTGTAGAAAGTGTACGTCTTGTGTGTACGACGGATGATAACTATACTTGACAATACTCAAATTGACACGACTTAGGTTCGCAGATTCATGTACTTATACACCCCATCCACCGTGTCTTGTCCCCTTTACAAACCTTACCCAGCGATAGGCTAAGTTTCCACCAGGTAAATTAGATAATTTTTCCGTAGAGAGAGTGAAGAAGATGACATGGGTCGAAGCCACACATTGGGCGCTAGAGAGGAATATAGTCAGGCTGCGTTATGAACTCTTTTGCGCACTCGTTCCATATTGTAGGCACCATCGACGGCTGCGAGCGTGTACCGAATAGCCTGCTGTTAAGTAGGCGCATGTGTGTGTGTATGTATGAGGGTGTAGTGTGTGAGTATGGACGATCTGCTTCTGTTAACAACAGAGTGAAAGTATACATGTATATGTGGAATGTTAGCTTGAGGGTGGGGAAAGTAAGAACCGCAACTTTAAAGCGGTAAGATCACCGTTTGCAGACCGAATTGCATCTACCAGGGTAAACGGAATCATCAGATCCCATAAATTGGGGAAAGAAGCAGCTGCGCGACACAGTTGAGTGAATGCTGAAGATCGTTAAAGTTATCAGTGCGCGCCGCGGAAAAGTTTTAACTTAGAAAACTAAGTTTAAACGGTATAAACGTAGTTGTTTTGGTCTGAAGCGAATCGCAAAGTGTTAAAGTTTGGATCAGGAGCAGTGCGACAGCGAGAACAATCCCGCATCACCAGCTAATTTCAGCAGACATCAGCCCACAAAAATTTGGAGGGGATCTTGCCAACCCAAGGTATGAAGTTCATTGGGAGTTCATAGGGGATTAAATGAATCAAAAGTAATTACCAGGCGCCATAAACAGGTGAGGTAATAAACCAGCCTTCTTGCTTTGACTACTTCACCTGGCATTGTTCCACCACGTCTAATTACAATGAATTAATACTAAAGTAAACGTACAAAAAAAATAAAAATAAAAATCCAAACTTACGTTTGTACATCTGCAGATACGTGAGCGTATGTGTATGCAGAAATATCTGCATATATGTATGTATATGTACAGTATCGGTCATATCTATAGCACGCCATTTCAAAGTGATATGGTGTACCACTTATGATTATTTATTTTTTTAGTTTTAAGAATTTTCAATTAAAATATAGTTTGTTCTCTAACAAAACCCATATAAACCCAAGTTTAACAATTTGTAGAAAACTGCAAAAAAATTCAACAAAATTTCACATAAACTTCAAACTTTTTTTTCGGAAGTGTTAGAATCTTTCTGAATACACATTTTTATAGCCCAATCAATTTTAGTCCGATAATGTGCAAGTTTCAAGTGGCTAAAGGTTACCGTTGATTTTTTGGAATTTTTTCCCCCAAAGGTGTTGCGGTTTTCTTCCATATACAAATAAATTGAGTTTATTCATTATATGGAAGCCAAATGCGACAAAAAAAAATTCTAAAAAATGAATGGGTAATTCGTAGCCACTTGAAATTTGCACATTAACAGACTAAAAATGCAGGGGCTAAAAAACTGTGTACTCAAAAAAATTCTAACACTTCCGAGAAAAAAGTTTGAAATTTAATTTAATACAAATTGTTAAACTTGGGTATATATGGGGTTTGTCTGAGAATGAACTAAATTTTAATTGAAAATTCTTAAAAATAAATAAATAAACAAAAGTGGCACACAATATCACTTTGAAATGGCGTGCTATAGATATGACCGATACTGTACATATGTGCGTGTACACAAATGTAAACCACGAATAACATTAGACACCGCTGTTCGTTTACACGCGCTGTTCACATACATGGGCTGTTGGCGGAGAAACCAAAAAGGTTCCGCGGCGCAACTAACACCAGGCACTGCTAAAATCGAAGGTTTCCGGGGCTAAGAAAGGAACGAGAAGGGGCCGCGCTGAATAAGTTGAGCTCAGCAGCGACAGGAGCCGCTGAGAGCCATTGGAATCTCATAAGAGCAACGAGGGAATAAACCACGTTTGCCTACTCGCGACTTAGCTAACGTACTCACCTGCCAGTGTCACCTGCGATTAAAATTAGGGCCGGGTCCGGTTTGAGCATCACGTGGTTGTGGAGCACCGGAAGCCCTAAAGTGCCGGACTCCAGGGCCAGTATAACTTTGGGCTAAAGATCGCGTATCTAAATATACAGCCCCACTTGCCACTAAGCGTGTTCCTAATACGCGCTAGATCTAAGCTCATTATTATTATAATTTTTTTTGTTCCTTTTTTTTTGCTTTGGTTACGACCCGTTGAAGCCACTTTTAAATTTCGGATACGTATGTATGTATATAAATTTGAACATATTATTCTAATTTTCTTTTTGAATTTATGAATTGGTAGAATTTTTCTCTAATCGGCGCACCTACACGCCATAACTTTTGCACATAAATTTCTTTCTTTTTTTAAGAATTGATTTTCTTCGGTGTAAACACAAACACTTTATTTGAATTGTACACTTTCTGCACTAGCTTTTAACCGACTTCCGACAAAGGAGGAGGTTATCAGTTCGTCGGAATATTTTTTTTTTTTTTTATGTATGTTATCACATAACTTTGGACCACGTTAACCGATTTCGATAATTCTTCTTGCAACGGGAAGGTAGTGTCTTAGAGGTGGTCCCATACTAATTTGGTTTAGATCCGATCATTAAATCATGAAATATATAGATATATATATATTTTTTTAAGTCGGTTTTTTTTTGCTAAAAATTACTTGTTTTGCTTTTATTTTCTTTAACACAATAAGTTTTATTTCATTTCTTTATTTGGAGTACGGCCACGCGTGTTGTTTCGATTGAAGTTTCACCGGAATTAATTCACTATAAGATTTCCCGAGATCAATTGGAAGGAAGATCGCTCTCCCCACTTCCAACTTTTATACGACGTGCATATGTATATGTAGGACTTTTTCTCTCACCCTATTCATTTTCAGCTTCCTTCTCCGCATGCTGGTACCAACATCGGTGGAAAAGCAAGTTGAGTGTACATAAACATATACATATATTAACACGTATATACATATATTATTTGGTTTTGATGAGCTCCTTCGTAGGGTAACCTTTAATAAAGCGAAATATAGCGTAGTGGCAGATACTTTATTAGGGTAGTCAAGTCGGGTTCCCCTTTAATTCTTTTTTTGTACTAGAGTTGGATTCAAAAAAAGGGGGCTATTATAGTACCGATATATGTACATATTGGGATTCTTATGTAACCGTATGTTCGATGTTGGGCGAAGTGGCGTGTAGGCATGATAGCGTGCCCTGGTCTAGCTCGTCGGTGGGAGGGTCATATGCACTTACCCAACTACCAGCTACACTAACAAAATATTGAAATACTGCCTGATTAGGAGTGAACGAAAACAGAAACTAAAGAGAGAAGAGAAGAAGAAGAAAAACCAGTCCAGTCAGGTGGAGTCTCCCACCCACTTCGGCGTAAACCTTTCGCGAATCCTTGGGCATCACTCTGACTCCTCACACTTAGCGATGCCCCCTAAGCCTGACTTAAGTCCGTCTGTCAACAATCAGTTGCGTCACCCCGTCATTACCCCCATGTCCCCCCTGTTGCACAAGTGCAACACCCACACACCAACGAATTAAAGATTAATCCTCCATATCTTTCACAACCTCTACTCAACCATTCATGTTCATTCTATGTATAAAAATTTCTTTATTTCCCTTATCTAAACTTACAAACAATTCTTAATTCCTAACTATACGTAAAATCAACTAGAATTAAGTGTAAGGGCAGCAAAAAAAAACGAAGGTAAGAAAAATTCCAAAAGAAAACTAATTTACCGCGGCCCTATTCAAATTCCTAATTTAATTCACATTCAAATTCAATCAAATAAAAACTTTTCCAAAGGAATTAAAAAAAATAAATAAAGAATGTAAAAAAAAATCTAATTATAATTAAACTGAAATATAACTACGAGTGCATATGAATTGAGCGTATCTAAATTCATTTAGGGAAATATTTCCAGCTCCTTTGTAAGATTAGGGATCTATGTATGTATATGTATACGTACATATGTATACACGCATATGTGCGGTAAAACAAAACGACCGTGCAAAAACTAAATGTATCTATAAAAGTTAACAAAAAATAACACTCACCTGGTCACTCCGGCCTGATGGTACCAGCAGCTGTTGAGAACCTGTGGGAATTAAATTAACGTATGTACATATGCATATGCATAACTATTTACTTCCATTCACTGCACTGCCTATATACTATGGCTTTAGTGGATTGTAATAATTGGCACCGCGATCACTCACTCGCGGTTGCGGGCGACGAGTGGGTCACGTTGTCGGCACAAGTAATCAAAAAT
This sequence comes from Rhagoletis zephyria, assembly GCF_001687245.7. Classification (NCBI taxonomy): domain Eukaryota; kingdom Metazoa; phylum Arthropoda; class Insecta; order Diptera; family Tephritidae; genus Rhagoletis; species Rhagoletis zephyria. The sequence goes on along the minus strand of NW_016159411.1, from coordinate 29,467 downwards.
ATTACAACCGAAAAAGTGGAAACTGAATAAAATTACAAAAATATTTGAAAATAATCTCCATGCGATAGTAAATTAACAGATAGTCCTCGTGCATTATGATACAAAAATTATCGAAGCTAGTCTAGTTACCGGTAAAAATCCTAGCAACAAAGTGCACAAAAAAAGCATATTGACCAAAAAGACGGACTAAATCACGAAAGAGCAAAAAAAAGGTGGTGACAATACTGAATACCACGTGGAAAAAAGAACCTGATCGCCGTGTAAGTAGTAAATCAAAGAAAATACTGCGTTAAACTAGGTTTGTAGGGATTCAAAAGATCAGCGAAAGGCTTGGATCAACGTTACTTATGACTAATGAAGAAACAATATTATCAATAATAAAAGTGTATCTACTATATAAGAAAAAATATTGTGTAAAAAAGAAGAAAGTATTATCTGTTAATGCTGCTCTGCTCCGATGCTGGTGTCGACGATGGCTTATGCTTGCAGCGCCGGCGTTGGGCTGTTGCTTTCAGCGTCGGTGTTGGGCTGTTGCTAACAGCAGTCCTGTTTTTCCGAGCCATCCTGTATTGGGCGGTCTCTCTCACGGTGCTTATGCTTTCCTCCGGTGCTAAGCTTATAAGAACGCGTTTTCGGCTGGAAGCCTCTCACAAAAAAAAATTGTCTTGAGATGATGGAGTGGTAGTTGTCGCTCAGTAGTTCCCTCTGAGCACTTGTCTCTCCATATGTAGCTATGTAGCGTGGAACGTATTACTCTTTATGCACAACCTCCTTCTTCATATAGGGCTATTTCACATTACAATGACAGAACAATTATTCTCACGATTTCACACTGGATGAAAACTAGCAGAACAAAATGTGCATACGTACAGGACGTTTGCATGTGTTTGTAACTTTTGTGCTTGAAAGTTCCCTGCAAAAAATTCTGCGAATAATCTCTAAAGGGAGTATTCCGAGACTACTCTCAATCGGGTACAATTGGGCATTAATTAGTCCCAACTAGTCTCATAAGGGTACTAATGGAGGTCAATTAGTCTCGACTCATCACTTATGGGTATAATTGGAGACAATTAGTCCCCAACTCATCTCTAACGGGTACTATTAACGATTTAACGATATGTGCGCACTTAGTCAATGAAATTTCATGTGCGGCGTTGGCACACAGAGAGAGTATTCGCCTAACAAAACTGAGCACCCCGGTTCGAATCTCAGCTGGCGCAAATTTTTATTTTATTTTTTAAAAGTGACTAGTCGCTTTTTGTACCCGTTCGGGTATAAAGGTGAACAATTAGTCTCTTCATAGAACATGCTCGAACAAAAGCGATCAGTTCATTCCATATAAAGAGATCAAAAGTGGTATTAGTCGCATGCTCCTTTGCGATTGCTCCCGGAGTAATCCCGGATTAGTCCAATTTTTTGCAGGGTTGCGTAGCGGCATGTTCGTAGTTGCGCATGTGTTAGTGCGCTGTGGCAGAACTGCCACTTTAATGCGGGGTAGAAGCTGGAACAACTTTTTGAGAAACTTTACCTCACCGCACTGCCTCCCTTGCCTACAAACAGAGTTGTTCTGGTGGCAGAAATGTTCCAGAGTGAAACCTACCATTGGTACATAGTATGTAGATACGATCATTGCCCTCTTCCACAACAAATGGTTTTATTACCACAAGTTCCGGCGGCTGCTGTTGGGGTTTGCCGTGAGCTTTCCACATAAGGGTATATCTCCAAAATTAATGGTTTGAGCCCCTTCACGTCGTCCTACCACACACCGTGTAGCAGGACACAAAACGGATTCTTTTAGGATCCCGTAGGATTTCCAGCCGCGATTCCGGTTAAACGGATCACTAGATTTCTAGATTTCTTTAACAAAAAGTTCGCGAAACTTCAACACTCCGCTGCGCGTTCACTCGCTTTCAAGACATCTTTTGGTTGTACTTTTTCTTTGCAGCTATTGGCGATCGTGCTCCGATTTCGTACCAGAAAGAAACTTCCTACCACTTTCACTCAAAACTTGCACTAATACATTTGCACGCATTCACACAGGGATGTGCTCGCACACACCTACATTCATACATGCATGTAAGTACCCTTTCACATGCGCTGAGCGACATGTGCGTATACACGGCTGAGATACATTTTTCGGAGAGTTGCCGGAAGGGTATTTGCAACCTAACATCTGCGTTACAATAATTAAGAATATAAATTAGATTTTGTTAGTAAGATTAAGAAAAGAAAAATAAATAAAACCCAGGAAATATATGTATGATACATTTTGTTTTCGATTACTTTTATGAACCATCTTGAAGTAGGAAAGGAAGTAGAATGAGGCACTAAGTTTTGTTGTCATTGGTGCGGGTGTTGCCCTCGAGGCAACCTGGCAAGGATGGATCGTCCACTTCGTATTGGGTTGTGACGATGCTGACAGGACTGATCGACTGACGAACGGATGTCAGGATAGGGACTTCGCGGTTGCGTCCGGAGACAGAGTGAAGTCCAAGGCTGCTTCAGCATTTTTTTAAGCAGATGGGGTGGGACGGCTCCTCCTGACAGGACTGTTTCTACCGTTGTTGTTTTCTGTCCATTTTTCTTCCATGCCAGGTAAGAGGCATGACTGTTTTTTTTTTTTGTGACTGCGGGTGCCTGCCTGCCCCGCCACGACCTCCGCCCGGAACAAGCAGTATCATAACACATCATAACCTTGACCAAAAAGATATTGACAATCGATATTACATTCTTTAAGTGTATTTAGAATTATCATAGCTAAATCTTTTCCACGAAGCGATTTCGCCACAACAAACCGAAAGAAGTCTTCTCTCAATCTTATTTCCCCTCCATGAGTCTCATCAACATATCGGAGACAGATCGAGACCTAAAGTATTAAAATAACTAGTGTTGGGAAGTATCGAGTACTTTTGAGGATCGAGTTCTTTGGTATCGATACTTTTAAGGATCGGGTATTTTTCAGAGTACTGAGCACTTTCTTTAAATATACACATGTTGGTAACATACATTTCCATACTTAGGGCCGTTTTCTCACCTATCCTTTAGATTACCGGCCACTTTAATATCTCGCTATACGAGTTTTCGTTTTCTCTTCAGCGCATTAATTTCTCGAATCGATAAATTTTTGCTCACCCGATGCAACTTTTAAAAGTTTGTACCCTACTTCAAATTTTGGTTTGGTTTTAGTTCATGAGTCAGATATATTAGATATTTCAACCAAGGTTTTGGTTTTTGCTAACAGTTGCTCGTGCTCTATATTTGCTTATGTTACATTGCCAACCTTTGAAATTTTATGATTAATGTAGTGAAGTTTCGCTCTCGCGCTGCCGTAATTACGGAGTAACAAATTTATTTTTACCGGTAAGATAAGAAAACGGAAACACTTTAAAGTGAGGAACAATTTAACTGCCCTGTTAGCAAAGGCCACTTTACTGCTTACATTAGAAAACGGCCCTTAGTGTAGAAATCTCACAAGTTAGTAGAATTTTATTTATATTAATATATGAATCCCAAATTACGTCAAATGAATTGCTAACTGTACTGGGTACAAGTATTGTACTTGAAAATTATTAAACTGCGAATTGAGTACAATCATTTCTGAATACCGTCAAATGCAAATAAAACTCAGTACTTTTTAAGTCTATTTGACACTTAATACTGAGAACCAGGGTTCGTATTTGCACACTCATGCGCAGCACATCCTAACATTTTACGCTCACACACATGTGCTGTGCATATAAAAAATTAAAATCTTGCTCACATCGCATGTGTGTGCCGTTTGGTAAAAAGCACGGGCACATGTGTGTACTTTTTTTGTATTAATATAAAGCACACGCACATGTGTGTGCTTTGCATAGAGAAACTTATACATTTCGAATTCTAACTCAAATCTTAAATTAAATTTTTAATACATATTAAAGTCCAGCGCAAGTGTATTTGCCGCATTTCGTTCAATAAGTACTCCTTGCATTGTACTCTACTCCCAACACATTGTTATTCTTTTTCCGCATACATACACTACCTTGCGTTGAGAGAGTAAATACTTGACGTACTTGCTATTACTCCGCCAAAGTAGGTACTCTACTTTCTCTCATCGCGTACGAGCGATATTTGCTGTTGCCGAAAAGGAGTACTCTACTCTCTGTATACTTGTAGTACTGTAAGTACTTGCGTATTAAATTTCAATTGGAAATTGACGATGTAAGGAAATGTTTACGGCCTTATTTATAACCAAGTAACTTTTAGCAAAAAAAAAAACCGATTTAAAAAAATATATATATATCTATATATTTCATGATCCAATGATCGGATCTAAACCAAATTAGTATGGGACCACCTCTGAGACACTACCTTTCCGTTATTGAAATCGGTGGATGTGGTGCAAAGTTATGCGGTAACATACATAAAAAAAAAATAAAACAAGTAAGAAAGTCTAAGTTCGGGCGGAGCCGAACATTAAATACCCGGCGCAAGTATTAAATAGATGTTTTTTCACCTTTCCGAAAGCTACCGCTAGTTGGTAAGCCGGGGTGTATCAATTTTGAGTAAATTAGCGTCCTTAAATTTCGAATTATTGAAGTTTCAAGCATTTCTGAAATTTACCGTTATATAAAAAGCGGCCGTAATTTTAGTCCGATTTCAATAATTTTCAACGTTTTGCTTTTATGTAGCAAGCACAATAAAAATACCGAGTTTGGTACAAATTGGTAGAACGGTTACCGATATAATTATATGTGATCATAAGTGGGCGGTGCCACGCCCATTTTCCAAAATTTTACCATGAACGTATTTCTTGGTAAAGAATTGTTGCAA
>NW_016159411.1:10189-21259 GCF_001687245.7 Rhagoletis zephyria | reverse complement strand
CGTTGAAAATTATTGAAATCGGACTAAAATTACGGCCGCTTTTCATATAACGGTAAATTTCAGAAATGCTTGAAACTGCAATATTTCGAAATTTAAGGACGCTAATTTACTCAAAATTGATACACCCCGGCTTACCATCTAGCGGTAGGTTTCGGAAAGGTGAAAAAACATATATTTAATACTTGCGCCGGGTATTTAATGTTCGGCTCCGCCCGAGCTTAGACTTTCTTTCTTGTTTTTTGATAACACTGTGCGACAGCTCAAATCGGTATTGAGTAAAACCAAATGCAAGAGATAGTTTTTGAATTTCCTTGAGTTTTTTTTTAATAAATTCTAAAATTAGGGGTGTATGAATGGCGAAAGAAAAGCTTAATCCAATTTTTTTAAATCGAAACTACATTTTTACATATGTACATATGTACATGCATACATAAATATCAGTGGTTAAATACTAAGTACAAAAGTATTTAGGTATTTTGTGTTGTTGTAAATACCAAAGTACTAATACCTAATAAATAGTACCTAAGTAAATAGTACTTGGGTATTTAGCAGCTCCTAAATACCCAAGTAAACAATACTTAGGTATTTAGGTTGTGCTTAATACTCAAGTAAAAAGTATTTAGGTATTTAGGAGCTATTAGATATTAAAGTAAGAAAAACTTGAGTATTTAGGAGCTGCTAGATACCAAAGTACAAAAAACGAAAGTATTTAGCAGGCGCTAAATACTCTGGTCCAAAGTACTCAGGTACCTTGGGGATGCAAAATACTTTCACTAAAGTACCAAGGTATTTAGTCGATGGCTAAATACTTTCAAACTAAATACTGTATAGTTTAGGAGAAATTTAGAGAATTGACACCTCACCTTACACTCACCTCAACTTACTTTACCACAACTCACTTCACCTCTCCTCAAATCAACTCACCACATACAAACTCACCACATCTCACCTAAACTCACCACACCTCCTACTGGTACACCAAAATCCGCCAAATCTTAACCCACCACAGTTGAACTCATCACACTCGTTCTCACCACACCTCACCTAAACTCACCACACCTCAATTTGGGAACTGTTTCTGGATTTGAGAGATACTTCAGACTAAATCAGGATTTAGAAGACCATTTCGGGGTTTTCGGGACTATTTTGGGATTTTCGAAGCTATTTCGTAATTCTTTAGGAATTTAGGGTTTGAGATTTGCGGGATTCTCGGATCTAATATCGGGATTTTCGAGACGACTTTCACAATATTTAGGGATTTTTGGAACTTGTTTCGGGATTTTTGCGACTTCCGGGATTCTCGGAATTAATAGCGGGATTTTCGGGAGAATTTCGAGATTTTTGGGACTCCTGGACTATTTTTGGATTTTTAGGACTAATTTAAAGTTTTTGGGACTTTCAGGACGGTTTAGGGATTTATGGCACTTTCGGGATTCTCGGAACTAATATCGGGATTTTCGGGACTTTCGGCAGCATTTTGCAATTCTCGGGAGAAATTTCGAAATCTTTGGGACTCCGGCCTTTGGGGACTATTTCCAGATTTTTGGGGATTATTTCGGATTTATGGAGTTTTCGGGCTTCTCGGGAATATTTTCGGGACTGTTTTGGGACTTTCGGGGCTATTTAGGGAACTTTGGGACTAATTTCGGATTTTTGGGACTTCCAGGACTATTTCGGGATCATCGGGAGTAATAAAGTTATTTTTGGGAGTTTCGGGACTTTTTCCAGATTTTTGGGACTAATTTAGGATGTTNCAATACTTAGGTATTTAGGTTGTGCTTAATACTCAAGTAAAAAGTATTTAGGTATTTAGGAGCTATTAGATATTAAAGTAAGAAAAACTTGAGTATTTAGGAGCTGCTAGATACCAAAGTACAAAAAACGAAAGTATTTAGCAGGCGCTAAATACTCTGGTCCAAAGTACTCATGTACCTTGGGTATGCAAAATACTTTCACTAAAGTACCCAGGTATTTAGTCGATGGGTAAATACTTTCAAACCAAATACTGTATAATTTAGGAGAAATTTAGAGAGTTAACATCCCGCCTTACACTCACCTCAACTTACTTTACCACAACTCACTTCAACTCTCCTTTGGGATTTTCGAAGCTATTTCGTAATTCTTTAGGAATTTAGGGTTTGAGATTTGCGGGATTCTCGGATCTAATATCGGGATTTTCGAGACGACTTTCACAATATTTAGGGATTTTTGGAACTTGTTTCGGGATTTTTGCGACTTCCGGGATTCTCGGAATTAATAGCGGGATTTTCGGGAGAATTTCGAGATTTTTGGGACTCCTGGACTATTTTTGGATTTTTAGGACTAATTTAAAGTTTTTGGGACTTTCAGGACGGTTTAGGGATTTATGGCACTTTCGGGATTCTCGGAACTAATATCGGGATTTTCGGGACTTTCGGCAGCATTTTGCAATTCTCGGGAGAAATTTCGAAATCTTTGGGACTCCGGCCTTTGGGGACTATTTCCAGATTTTTGGGGATTATTTCGGATTTATGGAGTTTTCGGGCTTCTCGGGAATATTTTCGGGACTGTTTTGGGACTTTCGGGGCTATTTAGGGAACTTTGGGACTAATTTCGGATTTTTGGGACTTCCAGGACTATTTCGGGATCATCGGGAGTAATAAAGTTATTTTTGGGAGTTTCGGGACTTTTTCCAGATTTTTGGGACTAATTTAGGATGTTTGGGACTTTCGGGTCTATTTCGAGGTTGTCGGGAGTAATTTCGGGATTTTTGGGACTTTCGGTACTGTATCCAGATGTTTGGGACAATGTCGGGATTCTCAGGATTAATTTCGGATTTTCGTGATTTTTGGGACATTCAGAACTATTTTTGGATTTTTGCAACTTGCGGGACTATTTCGGGATTTTCGGGCCTAATTTAGGAACTTTGGGATTTTCGGAACTATTTGATAATTTTTTGGACTATTTCGTAATTATCGGAACTGATTTCGGGATTTTGGGGGCTTTCGGGAGTAAATCGATTTTTTTGGGACTTCTTTTGTATTTTTTAGACTTTCGGGACCAATTCGAGTTTTTCAGGAGTATTTCGGGATTTTTGAACTAATTTCGGATTTTTGGGACTTTCGGGACAATTTTTCCATTTTTGGGGAAAATTTATTAATTTTGGGATTTGGAGAACTATTTAGGGATTTGTGGGACTTATTTCGGATTTTTACAACTTTTGGGACTATTTCGGTATTTTCGGAACTAATTTCGGGACTGTTGGGACCTTCGATGCTATNTGTTTCGGGATTTTTGCGACTTCCGGGATTCTCGGAATTAATAGCGGGATTTTCGGGAGAATTTCGAGATTTTTGGGACTCCTGGACTATTTTTGGATTTTTAGGACTAATTTAAAGTTTTTGGGACTTTCAGGACGGTTTAGGGATTTATGGCACTTTCGGGATTCTCGGAACTAATATCGGGATTTTCGGGACTTTCGGCAGCATTTTGCAATTCTCGGGAGAAATTTCGAAATCTTTGGGACTCCGGCCTTTGGGGACTATTTCCAGATTTTTGGGGATTATTTCGGATTTATGGAGTTTTCGGGCTTCTCGGGAATATTTTCGGGACTGTTTTGGGACTTTCGGGGCTATTTAGGGAACTTTGGGACTAATTTCGGATTTTTGGGACTTCCAGGACTATTTCGGGATCATCGGGAGTAATAAAGTTATTTTTGGGAGTTTCGGGACTTTTTCCAGATTTTTGGGACTAATTTAGGATGTTTGGGACTTTCGGGTCTATTTCGAGGTTGTCGGGAGTAATTTCGGGATTTTTGGGACTTTCGGTACTGTATCCAGATGTTTGGGACAATGTCGGGATTCTCAGGATTAATTTCGGATTTTCGTGATTTTTGGGACATTCAGAACTATTTTTGGATTTTTGCAACTTGCGGGACTATTTCGGGATTTTCGGGCCTAATTTAGGAACTTTGGGATTTTCGGAACTATTTGATAATTTTTTGGACTATTTCGTAATTATCGGAACTGATTTCGGGATTTTGGGGGCTTTCGGGAGTAAATCGATTTTTTTGGGACTTCTTTTGTATTTTTTAGACTTTCGGGACCAATTCGAGTTTTTCAGGAGTATTTCGGGATTTTTGAACTAATTTCGGATTTTTGGGACTTTCGGGACAATTTTTCCATTTTTGGGGAAAATTTATTAATTTTGGGATTTGGAGAACTATTTAGGGATTTGTGGGACTTATTTCGGATTTTTACAACTTTTGGGACTATTTCGGTATTTTCGGAACTAATTTCGGGACTGTTGGGACCTTCGATGCTATTTAGGGGTTTTTGGGACTTTCGGGATTATCGAGAGTAATTTAGGTATTTTTGGAACTTTCGAGGCTATTTCCAGATTTTTGGGACTTATTTTGGATGTTTGGAACTTTCGGGTCTATTTCGGTATTGTCGGGAGTCATTTCGGGATTTTTGGGAATTTCGGGAGTATTTTGGAATTTTTGGGACTATTTCGAGATTCTCGGAACTGATACCAGGAGTTTCGGGATTATTTAGGAATTTTTGGGACTAATTTCGGATTTTTGGGACTGCCGGGATTAATTTGAGATTTTCGAGACTACTTTGGAGCTTTTGAGACTTCCGGGATTCCTGGGACTGGGACTTTCTGAAATAGTTTCGAATGTCTTAAAGTTCCTAAATTAGTCCCAAATTCCCAAATGGTCCCGAAAGTCTCAAAAATCAAAAAATAGTGCCGAAAGTCCTAAAAATCCGAAATAAGTCCCAAAAATCTGTAAACGGCCTGAAATGTCCCAAANAGGACGGTTTAGGGATTTATGGCACTTTCGGGATTCTCGGAACTAATATCGGGATTTTCGGGACTTTCGGCAGCATTTTGCAATTCTCGGGAGAAATTTCGAAATCTTTGGGACTCCGGCCTTTGGGGACTATTTCCAGATTTTTGGGGATTATTTCGGATTTATGGAGTTTTCGGGCTTCTCGGGAATATTTTCGGGACTGTTTTGGGACTTTCGGGGCTATTTAGGGAACTTTGGGACTAATTTCGGATTTTTGGGACTTCCAGGACTATTTCGGGATCATCGGGAGTAATAAAGTTATTTTTGGGAGTTTCGGGACTTTTTCCAGATTTTTGGGACTAATTTAGGATGTTTGGGACTTTCGGGTCTATTTCGAGGTTGTCGGGAGTAATTTCGGGATTTTTGGGACTTTCGGTACTGTATCCAGATGTTTGGGACAATGTCGGGATTCTCAGGATTAATTTCGGATTTTCGTGATTTTTGGGACATTCAGAACTATTTTTGGATTTTTGCAACTTGCGGGACTATTTCGGGATTTTCGGGCCTAATTTAGGAACTTTGGGATTTTCGGAACTATTTGATAATTTTTTGGACTATTTCGTAATTATCGGAACTGATTTCGGGATTTTGGGGGCTTTCGGGAGTAAATCGATTTTTTTGGGACTTCTTTTGTATTTTTTAGACTTTCGGGACCAATTCGAGTTTTTCAGGAGTATTTCGGGATTTTTGAACTAATTTCGGATTTTTGGGACTTTCGGGACAATTTTTCCATTTTTGGGGAAAATTTATTAATTTTGGGATTTGGAGAACTATTTAGGGATTTGTGGGACTTATTTCGGATTTTTACAACTTTTGGGACTATTTCGGTATTTTCGGAACTAATTTCGGGACTGTTGGGACCTTCGATGCTATTTAGGGGTTTTTGGGACTTTCGGGATTATCGAGAGTAATTTAGGTATTTTTGGAACTTTCGAGGCTATTTCCAGATTTTTGGGACTTATTTTGGATGTTTGGAACTTTCGGGTCTATTTCGGTATTGTCGGGAGTCATTTCGGGATTTTTGGGAATTTCGGGAGTATTTTGGAATTTTTGGGACTATTTCGAGATTCTCGGAACTGATACCAGGAGTTTCGGGATTATTTAGGAATTTTTGGGACTAATTTCGGATTTTTGGGACTGCCGGGATTAATTTGAGATTTTCGAGACTACTTTGGAGCTTTTGAGACTTCCGGGATTCCTGGGACTGGGACTTTCTGAAATAGTTTCGAATGTCTTAAAGTTCCTAAATTAGTCCCAAATTCCCAAATGGTCCCGAAAGTCTCAAAAATCAAAAAATAGTGCCGAAAGTCCTAAAAATCCGAAATAAGTCCCAAAAATCTGTAAACGGCCTGAAATGTCCCAAAACACTAAAATTAGGCCCAAAAACAAAGAGTCCCGGGAGTCCCAAAAATCCTGAGGTAGTCTCGAAAATCCCGAAATTAGTGCCGAGAATGCCGCAATTCCCAAAATTAGATCCGAGACCCTCAAAATAGTCCCGAAAGTCCCGAAATTAGTTGTTATAAGCCCGCAATAGTCCCGAAAGTCACAAAAATTCTGAATCACTCCCGAAAATCCCGAAATTACTCCCGACAAACCCGAAATAGACGCGAAAGTTCCGGAAATCCAAAATAAGTCCCAAAAATCTGGAAAGTCTCGAAAGTCCAAAAAATACCTAAATTACTCCCGATAATCCCGAGAGTCCTAAAAATCCTTACATGGGCCCGAAAGGCCCAACAGTTCCGAAATTAGTTCGAATCCTGAAATAGTCCCGAAAGTTCCAAAAATCCGAAATAAGTCCCAAAATTCCTAATTATTCCCAAAAATGGAGGAATAGTCCCAAAAGTCCCAAAAAACTGAAATAAGTTCAAAAACCCCGAAATGGTCCCGAAAGTCTCAAAATTCCAAAATAAGTCCCAAAAAATCGATATACTCCCGAAAGCCCCAAAAGTCCCGACATTAGTTCCAAAAATCGCAAAAACAGGTCCGCGAATTACGAAATAGTCCCGAAAATAACCCAAATCCTGAAATAGGTCCGAAAGACCCAAAGTTTTTAAATTAGTCCTCAAAATTTCTAAATACTCCCGAAAGTCCTAAAAATTCCGAAATTTCTCCCGACAATCCCGAAATAGACCCGAATGTTCCAAAAATCAAAAATAAGTCCCAAAAATTTGGAAATAGTCTCGAAAGTCCCGAAATTACTCCCGATAATCTCGAAATAGAGCCGAATGTTCCAAAAACCCTAAATTAGTCCCAAAAATCTGGAATAGTCCCGAAAGTCCCAAAAATACCTAAATTACTCCCGATAGTCCCGAAAGTCCCAAAAATCCGAAATTAGTCCCGAAAATCCCGAAATACTCCTGAACATCCCAAAAGTCCCGAAATCAGTTCCCAGAATCCCGAAATGGGCCCGAAAGTAACAAAAATTCCGAAATACACCCAAAAATCCCGAATTAGTTCTCAAAGTCCCAAAATTCCTAAATTAATTCCAAGAATGGAGAAATAGTCCCGAAAGTCCCAAAATTCCGAAATAAGTTGCAAAAATCCCGAAATATTTCTGAAAACCCTGAAATGGTTCCGAAAGTCTCAAAAATTCAAAAAAGACCCAAATAAATCGATATACTCCCGAAAGCCCCAAAAATCACAAAATTAGTCCCAAAAATACCGAAATCAGTTCCGAGAATAACGCAACAGTCCCGAAAGTCCCAAAAATCCTGAAAGAGTTCCAAAAGTCCCATAGTTCCTAAATTAGTTCCAAAAATCCCGAAATGATCCCGAAAGTCCCAAAAATCCAAAACAAAGTCCCAAAAGTCCCAAAAATCCCGAAATACTCCTGAAAATCCGAAATTATTCCTGAAAATCCCGAAGTAGTCCAAAAGGCCCAAAAATCAGGAAACTGTCCCGAAAGTCCCGCAATTACTCCCGATAATCTCGAAATAGGCCCGAAAGTTCCAAAAATCCTAAATAAAATTTGAAAATAGTCTCGAAACTCCCAAAAATACCTAAATTACTCCCGATAATCCCGAGAGCCCCAAAAATCCCTAAATAGTCCCGAAAGTCCCAACAGTTCCGAAATTATTCCCGAGAATCCCGAAAACCCCATTAATCCGAAATAAGTCCCAAAAATCTGGAAACAGTCCCGAAAGTCCCGAAAACTAGAAATTAGTCCTAAAAATCCAAAAATTGTCCAGAAGTCCAAAAAGCCCGAGAATTCCTTAATATTCCCGAAAGTCCCGCTATTAACTCCGAGAATCTCGAAAGTCCCAAAAATCCCGAAACTAGTTCCAAAAATCCCTAAATATTTTGAAAGTCGTTTCGAAAATCCCGATATTAGTTCCGAGAATTCCGAAAATCTCAAACAAAGTTTCCGGGAATCCCTAAAGAATTACGAAATAGCTTCGAAAATCCCAAAATAGTCCCGAAAACCCCGAAATAGTCTTGGAAATCCTGATTTAGTCTGACGAATCTCTCAAATCCAGAAACAGTTCCCAAATTGAGGTGTCGTGAGTTTAGGTGAGGTGTGGTGAGAACGGGTGTGATGAATTCAACTGTGGTGAGTTAAGATATGGCGGATTTTGGTGTACCAGTAGGAGGTGCGGTGAGTTTAGGTGAGGTGTGGTGAGTTTGTATGTGGTGAGTTGATTTGAGGAGAGGTGAAGTTATGGTAAAGTAATTCGAGGTGAGTGTAAGGTTATTTCTCCTAAATTTTACAGTATTTAGTTTGAAAGTAGTTAGCCATCGACTAAATACCGTGGTACTTTAGTGAAAGTATTTTGCATCCCCAAGGTACCTGAGTACTTTGGACCAGAGTATTTAGCACCTGCTAAATACTTTCGTTTTTTGTACTTTGGTATCTAGCAGCTCCTAAATACTCAAGTTTTTCTTATTTTAATATCGAATAGCTGCTAAATACCTAAATTCTTTTTACTTGAGTATTTAGCACCACCTAAATACCTAAGTATTGTTTACTTGGGTATTTAGCAGCTCCTAAATACCTAAGTTCTTTAATAGGTGCAATCCCGTATTCTTCGGACTCGGACTAGCAAAACTGTCAACAAATAAAAAATTCGCTCAGAGCGAGAGAGTAACATTGAAAAGTACGGGATCGCTTTCTAGTAAAAAATGGTAACTTCTGTCAACTTCAACATAACCTCCAAATTTTGGTTGGTTAAATTTTTGCTTATTTTGTATGTAAACACACTCAGCGCACACATGTGAATAACCAAAAATACTTTCAAATTCATTAGAATCCACTTAAACAAGTATTTAAATACTTTTCAACATGAATTAGCAGAGTGCACTTTTCTTTTGTTTACAATTTGGATGCCAAACACACTACAGCTGATCGTTTGACACATTTACCAGAATTTACCAGCAACAAATTCTCGGACTAAAACTGGTAACTTCTGACAGAGAGAGAACCGTATTTACTCTCTTTTTTGTCCTCTCAATAGTCACAGAACTGAGTACGGGATCGATTTCCAGTAATATCTGACTGATTCTGACTATTTCTGACTAGTCCGGACTCGGACGGGATCGCAACTAATATGAAATTAAAATTTTCACATCAATTTGCGCTATCTTCAAACCCATGGTTTCAATTGTACGCATATCGTCAGAGTTTTCCCCACAACTTAGTTTTGCTGCAGTGAAGCGACAGAGCAAGTGACGAGAAAAAATATATGCGTACACTTATATATGTATCTATGCACATGCGTAGCTATGCACATATGTATCTATGCACATACATACATACATACATATGTACTTAGGTATGTATGTCATATATATATATGTATATATTCTAATTGAAAGTACGTTTCGCTCGTCGCTTTCTTCATCGCTCCACTACATTCCTGTCCTCAGTTTTATTCAGATACCACAAATGTATGTTTTCTTCGATAATACTCAAGTACTACCAGTAGAGTACTCTACTATCAAATACCTTTTACTCGCAGTAGTTGCGGAGGGCAAAGTAAATACTCTACGCGTCTTGCTATTTATCGGTAGTTTACTTACGCTTGCAGAAACTGGTTTATGCTCATGATTCAATAATACAAGGTTAGATAATTATTGACAGCTGCGGTTTGACACTCCCTTACAAAAGGTTGCATTTACGAAGGACAGAGAAAGGGCAAGAATGCAATCCCTTGTTTCGAAAATGGTAGTAGAAAAGTACGCAAAGTAGGCAATTAGTAGTGAAATTCCTTTCGTAAATTCTAATGTATTTGCAGGAAATCTGGCATTTTAAACGAAATATTGAACGTAATATTGATATATCTACGTGAATTACGTAATTGATATGCTATTTAGCCGTATAAAAACTGCAAAATGACTCAAAATCAAAATAAGACTACTATGAGATTGATGTAAACATCCAATGCTTAGGTTTTCATCAGTTAAATATGCTTCATATGCATATACAAATAAACATATTGCACAAAAGCTTATACTTTTATTTCACACCAAAGCTACACTGTTTCCATGTAAATTTGCAAAGAGGCAACACGGTGCCACTGCTAAGGGAGCGGTGCGAGAGAGACAACTGTCAGTTTATCGAACCTTGTATTATTGAATCATGGTTTATGCTTACTCACACTTGACCCGAACGATGAGAGTAAAGGAGGGAAAGTATTTGCGCGGCGATCGGATGTCTTGTTAGGCCGCTTAAATGGAATTGCGCAGGAGTTTAATACATATGTTTTCTATTATATAAAAAAAAACATATCACTTTTTATTGAATTGTCTTTCAAAAAATAACGTTTTATAAACAAATTCTTTTAAAAATATATTATGCGCATGTGCATGGGCAGAAATTTGTACAAAAATCGGCTCATGCACATGTGCATGCGCTTAATAACAAATAGCACACACTTTTCAGTGAGCAGAGTTTGTTTTCCACTTATGCACACACATTTGTATGAGCAGTGAGTGCAAGTTGAATGTGTTTCTGGAGTGTGTGTGAGCAGAGCATGTGTGTGCAAATACGAACCCTGCTGAGTACTTTGAATCGATCTTGAGTACATGTATCAAAGTGATTATTGGAACAGGGTATTTTTTAGTACTGAGTACTTTCGAGTTTCTTTTTTGAGTACTGAGTACTTTCGAGTTCTTTTGTGAGTACTGAGTTCTTTGGAGTGTTCAGTATCGATACTTTCAAAAATCGGGTGCTGTCGATCCTTTTGAGAATCGAGTTCTGAGTACTTTTGGTATCGATACTGCCCAACACTAAAAATAAC
>NW_016159411.1:0-6908 GCF_001687245.7 Rhagoletis zephyria | reverse complement strand
ATATACATATGTATACACGCAACATACTTTTGTATCGATTCGAACAATTTCATACAATCAAGCACTTCTACCCAGTGATGGAAAAGTAGGCACAATAGTGCCATTTTGGCCCTTTTATTCTCAGGCACTTTTGGTACAATTCATCCTGTTTTGACCAGGGACCGTAACGGTTATAAGTTTTATTATAAAAATCACTTTTTAATCGTTATTAACTGAGTTTTATTTTTTTGCTCGGAAAATAATCATTACGTTTTAAGTTTTATTTTTTGCTCGGAAAATAATGGTTACGTTTTAAGTTTTATTTTTTGCTCAGAGTTTAGGTGAGGTGTGGTGAGAACGGGTGTGATGAATTCAACTGTGGTGAGTTAAGATATGGCGGATTTTGGTGTACCAGTAGGAGGTGCGGTGAGTTTAGGTGAGGTGTGGTGAGTTTGTATGTGGTGAGTTGATTTGAGGAGAGGTGAAGTTATGGTAAAGTAATTCGAGGTGAGTGTAAGGTTATTTCTCCTAAATTTTACAGTATTTAGTTTGAAAGTAGTTAGCCATCGACTAAATACCGTGGTACTTTAGTGAAAGTATTTTGCATCCCCAAGGTACCTGAGTACTTTGGACCAGAGTATTTAGCACCTGCTAAATACTTTCGTTTTTTGTACTTTGGTATCTAGCAGCTCCTAAATACTCAAGTTTTTCTTATTTTAATATCGAATAGCTGCTAAATACCTAAATTCTTTTTACTTGCGTATTTAGCACCACCTAAATACCTAAGTATTGTTTACTTGGGTATTTAGCAGCTCCTAAATACCTAAGTTCTTTAATAGGTGCAATCCCGTATTCTTCGGACTCGGACTAGCAAAACTGTCCACAAATAAAAAATTCGCTCAGAGCGAGAGAGTAACATTGAAAAGTACGGGATCGCTTTCTAGTAAAAAATGGTAACTTCTGTCAACTTCAACATAACCTCCAAATTTTGGTTGGTTAAATTTTTGCTTATTTTGTATGTAAACACACTCAGCGCACACATGTGAATAACCAAAAATACTTTCAAATTCATTAGAATCCACTTAAACAAGTATTTAAATACTTTTCAACATGAATTAGCAGAGTGCACTTTTCTTTTGTTTACAATTTGGATGCCAAACACACTACAGCTGATCGTTTGACACATTTACCAGAATTTACCAGCAACAAATTCTCGGACTAAAACTGGTAACTTCTGACAGAGAGAGAACCGTATTTACTTCTTTTTTGTCCTCTCAATAGTCACAGAACTGAGTACGGGATCGATTTCCAGTAATATCTGACTGATTCTGACTATTTCTGACTAGTCCGGACTCGGACGGGATCGCAACTAATATGAAATTAAAATTTTCACATCAATTTGCGCTATCTTCAAACCCATGGTTTCAATTGTACGCATATCGTCAGAGTTTTCCCCACAACTTAGTTTTGCTGCAGTGAAGCGACAGAGCAAGTGACGAGAAAAAATATATGCGTACACTTATATATGTATCTATGCACATGCGTAGCTATGCACATATGTATCTATGCACATACATACATACATACATATGTACTTAGGTATGTATGTCATATATATATATGTATATATTCTAATTGAAAGTACGTTTCGCTCGTCGCTTTCTTCATCGCTCCACTACATTCCTGTCCTCAGTTTTATTCAGATACCACAAATGTATGTTTTCTTCGATAATACTCAAGTACTACCAGTAGAGTACTCTACTATCAAATACCTTTTACTCGCAGTAGTTGCGGAGGGCAAAGTAAATACTCTACGCGTCTTGCTATTTATCGGTAGTTTACTTACGCTTGCAGAAACTGGTTTATGCTCATGATTCAATAATACAAGGTTAGATAATTATTGACAGCTGCGGTTTGACACTCCCTTACAAAAGGTTGCATTTACGAAGGACAGAGAAAGGGCAAGAATGCAATCCCTTGTTTCGAAAATGGTAGTAGAAAAGTACGCAAAGTAGGCAATTAGTAGTGAAATTCCTTTCGTAAATTCTAATGTATTTGCAGGAAATCTGGCATTTTAAACGAAATATTGAACGTAATATTGATATATCTACGTGAATTACGTAATTGATATGCTATTTAGCCGTATAAAAACTGCAAAATGACTCAAAATCAAAATAAGACTACTATGAGATTGATGTAAACATCCAATGCTTAGGTTTTCATCAGTTAAATATGCTTCATATGCATATACAAATAAACATATTGCACAAAAGCTTATACTTTTATTTCACACCAAAGCTACACTGTTTCCATGTAAATTTGCAAAGAGGCAACACGGTGCCACTGCTAAGGGAGCGGTGCGAGAGAGACAACTGTCAGTTTATCGAACCTTGTATTATTGAATCATGGTTTATGCTTACTCACACTTGACCCGAACGATGAGAGTAAAGGAGGGAAAGTATTTGCGCGGCGATCGGATGTCTTGTTAGGCCGCTTAAATGGAATTGCGCAGGAGTTTAATACATATGTTTTCTATTATATAAAAAAAAACATATCACTTTTTATTGAATTGTCTTTCAAAAAATAACGTTTTATAAACAAATTCTTTTAAAAATATATTATGCGCATGTGCATGGGCAGAAATTTGTACAAAAATCGGCTCATGCACATGTGCATGCGCTTAATAACAAATAGCACACACTTTTCAGTGAGCAGAGTTTGTTTTCCACTTATGCACACACATTTGTATGAGCAGTGAGTGCAAGTTGAATGTGTTTCTGGAGTGTGTGTGAGCAGAGCATGTGTGTGCAAATACGAACCCTGCTGAGTACTTTGAATCGATCTTGAGTACATGTATCAAAGTGATTATTGGAACAGGGTATTTTTTAGTACTGAGTACTTTCGAGTTTCTTTTTTGAGTACTGAGTACTTTCGAGTTCTTTTGTGAGTACTGAGTTCTTTGGAGTGTTCAGTATCGATACTTTCAAAAATCGGGTGCTGTCGATCCTTTTGAGAATCGAGTTCTGAGTACTTTTGGTATCGATACTGCCCAACACTAAAAATAACATTATTTATAGAGCTGTAAAAGTAACGAAATTTCGGATACCCGTATGTATTCGTTACTAATCCAATCAACCCCCGTATCTTTCGTATCGTTACTTTACTCGTTACTTTTGATACAAGCAATTTTACCTCACAAGAATCATCGCAACAAATCTTGCAGCGTATGCATATGCATACATGTACATACATATAAATATACATATGTATAAACGCAACATATTTTTGTATCGATTCGAACAATTTGATGCAATCAAGCACTTGTACCTCACAGGAATCATACATGCATGTACGTGTACATATATACAGACAACACACTTTAGTATCGATACTAACAGTTTCGTTACCGCACAATATGTTGGTTGTGTTGTATTGATTCACGTTGATGGTGCATATACGGAGTAACGAGACTATTATGTGAGTAACGAAACGAATCTTGCAGCGTAAGGAAATGTTCGTTCGTACATATGTACATATATACATATGTATACACGCAACATACTTTTGTATCGATTCGAACAATTTCATACAATCAAGCACTTCTACCCAGTGATGGAAAAGTAGGCACAATAGTGCCATTTTGGCCCTTTTATTCTCAGGCACTTTTGGTACAATTCATCCTGTTTTGACCAGGGACCGTAACGGTTATAAGTTTTATTATAAAAATCACTTTTTAATCGTTATTAACTGAGTTTTATTTTTTTGCTCGGAAAATAATCATTACGTTTTAAGTTTTATTTTTTGCTCGGAAAATAATGGTTACGTTTTAAGTTTTATTTTTTGCTCAGAAAATAAAACTTAATTTTTGCGTATGCGTATGCGCTTTTTTGCACATTTTCTTTAGAAATGTGGTTCTCTTTATTTCTGCCCTGGTATCTGTATTTTCATTACCCACTCCACATTGGCGTTAAAAAATCAATGCAGCCGCCCCCTGTCTATTCACGCATGCGGATGCGCATATGCAAAAATTAAGTTTTATTTTCTGAGCAAAAAATAAAACTCAAGAAATAACGATTATTTTCTGAGTAAAAAATAAAACTCAAAATATAATGATTAAACTTGATTTTTATAAGTAAAAATTAAAAAACAAAAATCAGTGCCGCTGAAGTAATAAGAAATATATTGGTTTACTCCTTATGCACGTAGCATTTCTCTTTCCGCGTAATTTTTTGAGTTGAAATTTCGAAGGATAATCGTTATTTGCGGTCCCTGGTTTTGACACAATAATAAAATATAGGAGTTTAGCATAAAATGCCATATATAACAAAAAATTACATACCACATTCTAGATTAAAAAATTACAAAAAGTGAAAATTAAAAGCACTTACAAATTAAAATAAGATCTGTGAGAATTATTTGCAGACCTCTGAATTCTGTTGTGAATATGCAGTACGAAAAGTAAGTTTTCGCCACAACAAGCTTTTAATTCAGAATTTTTGGAAAGATTCTAAGTTCGCAGTTTTATAGTTTATTAAATGAAAGTGCCAGTTTCTGCAATATCCCGATGATTTTTGATATTTTTTTCTGACGGTGTCATACATTTTGATCCATTTAAAAAAAAATCGAACACACTTTATATGGAAAAAATGCATAACATCGAAAACATGGTATCTCCCTAAAAATTTTGAATTCAAAGTATTTTGTTGCGAAAACCTGCTGAGGTTTTATAATTTTTGGACAAAGTTTGAAATGCTGATTTGTGAACATTTATTGTGCTTATTAAATTATGAACTAGACTTTTATTTAAAATCAATTAAAATATAATCAATGAAAATAATAGGCGAAACTGGTCAAAATGTGTTAATATAGGTACATACATATGAGTGTAATAATTTTACTAAGAATTTGTGTTTTATGTCTAATAGGCAACATAGGCGGTGCGTCTGACTCGCGAGTCAACTGTGTACGTGTTCACTCGCCTTTCGACTACACACAGTTGAGTCATTCAGAGTCATACCAGGGTCATGTCGGTGTAACTAACACATATTTATTTTTACTTAACGCATCCAAACCGACTCGCGATTCAGACGCACCGTGTATGCCGCTTATAAAACTCCCTCATAAAAGTGATTTACTGTAATAATTTAGTTAATTCATAATTTTTATATAAAGAAATAATTATTATAAAAGAAATTTAATTTTGTGGCACTTTCATATTCTTTTCGGCACAATTTTTGAAGACCATTAGGCACATTTTGAAATTTTGATATTCCATCCCTGCTTGTACCTCACACGAATCATGCATGCATGTACGTACAAACACACGCAACACACTTCAGTATCGATACGAAAAACAGTTTCGTTACCGCACAATATGTTGTGTTGTATTGATTGACGTGGATGGTGCATATACGGAACATGCGAGTAACGAGATTATTATGTGAGTAACGATTCGGTACTACAAGCACTTGTACCTCACAAGAATCATCGCAACGATTCTTGCAGCGTAAGGAAATGTTCGTTCATACATATGCATATATACATATGTATATACGCAACATAGTTTTGTATCGATTCGAACAATTTGATACAATCAAGCACTTGTACCTCACACGAATCATGCATGCATGCATGATTCGTGTGAGGTACAAGTGCTTGATTGTATCAAATTGTTCGAATCGATACAAAACTATGTTGCGTATATACATATGTATATACGCAACATAGTTTTGTATCGATTCGAACAATTTGATACAATCAAGCACTTGTACCTCACACGAATCATGCATGCATGCATGGTGAAATGAACTGAAGGTGGCGCATTCCCGAAACGCAATACGTAAACAAACTTTTTTTTCTCCCAAAGTGTTTACCGCCGGTAAACCCAAATGAAGGTTAAAATTTAAAAACAAATTAATAAAATTGAAGTAAAATCTGTGGATAATTAACAATAAACTACTTTTTCGCAAAATCTATAAAGGCCCCTTTTATTGAAAAAAAAAACTGTGCAACAGATATTATACCATAAAATATTAATAGCTGGAAAAAGTAGTACAAAAGAAGTACAAAGCTAATAAATAAGTACATTTCCAGATATTTTTTTTGGGAGTACATTGCAATAAAAAGGAGTACGTTTACTCCCAATAGCAGTACGTCTGGCAACCCTATTCACAACTCCCACAAACTGTACGATCCACTCATTACAAATCTCAGATTTTTCACTTTCCATTGTTAAACTTTTTTTCACTATAGGTTCGCCGTTAGTTGGGCCTTGGCCGCGTTTAAAATAACTTCTATTATCCATTTTAACCAATTTTTTTTAACTTCTTACGCACTTAACTTTTTTCGAGGGCAACAATGCTCATACGCACTTACCGAAACTTTGCATTTAAAATTTGACAAGTTTTAACAGCTGATACAGACATAGATTACATCAGGGATGGAATTCCAAAATTTCAAAATGTGCCTAATGGACTGCAAAAAGTACCAAGAAGTAGATGAAAGTGCTAAAAAACTTAAATTGCTTTCTTTTAAGGCTTTTTAAGAACCACAGATGTATTTTTATAAATAGTATTTTTAATGTACTTCATTGAATTATTAGAGTAAAATCAAGGTAAAATAACACAATATACAATATACACAATACATAGTCTTAGCTTTCAGTTTTTACTTGTCTTTAAAAAAAAAAATGCGTGTGTAACACCGTACACATGATAGAAGTGAAACTTCTTAAAAAAGGTGTGAGTACCAGGTACCTACTTACGAAATTGGATGTGTAAACATATGTGTACGGTTCGGCAAACCATTAGGCGATTGANAGGTAAAATAACACAATATACAATATACACAATACATAGTCTTAGCTTTCAGTTTTTACTTGTCTTTAAAAAAAAAAATGCGTGTGTAACACCGTACACATGATAGAAGTG
>NW_016159410.1:17758-87129 GCF_001687245.7 Rhagoletis zephyria | reverse complement strand
GTCGGGAGGGGTACCAAACGACGCGTTTCGGTCCCCCTAATAACAATACGGAGGGAGGAGATAATATTATTAACCATTTAAAAGTTATGAACAAAAAACTTTTGTTAAATTTTGTTGTTTTCTATGGGCAATTACACCGACAAAGATTCACTAAATTTCCTGTTCTCACTTTTTAAACACTATTAAAATATATAATTTAACTTATTTATTAAAGAAACACATAGTTTTATCAACCTAAGATAGATTATTTTGTTATTAAAAAGGAGTTGACAATCTTTGCCAGCTGAAACGCGAGATTCCAAAATAGCTATAGTGCTGCCACTGTATTAGTGTTTCGTAATAATTCACTTTTCCTTATGAGATGTGTGCACTGTTCAATGCTTTTCGGTATCTTCTTTCGTTTAATATATATATAAATAATAAAAATTTTCGACTGCGGCGCTTTTTCCATAAAAATCAATACTTCGATAAATAATGAAAATTTTTTATAAAAAATCGCACGATTTTTTATTAAAAATTTTCGCCTGCGGCGCTTTTTCCATAAAAGTCAATATTTCGATAAATAATTAAAATTTTTTATATTTTGGTTACAATATCTTTTTTAGATGAAAGTAAAAAGAAGAAGAAGAAGTGTATAGTGTAAACTGAGTATAATAGCGCAAATGAAATGTGAAATAAAGTGGCAATACCAGCGATTTGAGGTTATAATAATTTTAGCAGGCGCAAAGTTTGTTTACTCTGTTTTATTAACGAAATATATAAAAGAAAAGTGAATAAATGATTTGGTTTGCATAAAATAATAACCGGAAACGTTTTAGTAGTGTTTTAAAAGTGGAAACTGGTGATTTAGTGCATTTTTGACGTGGTAATTGCTCATAGAAAACAACGAAATTTAACAAAAGTTTTTTGTTCATAACTTTTAAATGGTTAATAATATTATCTCCTCCCCTCCGGATTGTTATTAGGGGGGCCGAAACGCGTCGTTTGGTACCCCTCCCGACTTTTCCGCACCTTTTTTAGGGGTTGTTACCCCACCCTAGAGAATTACCAGAGATTTAAATGAACGCAGTGTATACATATTTTGCCATCGAACACACCTAAAATAAATATGAAAAGTTATCTCTGACCAATTTAAAAGTGAAATTGCATATCTATCAGCTGTTTATGGAAATATTTATCGTTTGCAATACTTTGTGTAGCAGACTGCTAAATTAATGGGTTGCAAATTTCAAGCATTTCAAAACTAATTTTGACCTTTTCCAGTCAATTCCGTCCCTGATGAATATAAAAATTTGTCCTCTTAATTACAAGGTTAATAGAGCCTCATAGTACCAAAAGTAAAAAAAAAATATTCAGAAGTTGTTTTGGGTAGCCATTAGGACTACCTCAAATTTGTGCAATGTATTGTACAAAAGTCCGCAAAGGAGTCATGCACTGAAGAAAACTCGATAAATGTTTCTCTGAGTTTGACGGATTAAAACTTTTATTTTATTGAAAATTAACTTATTTATGTACAAAATAATTGATTTTACTGCAGATATGTTGGATTAAATATTTTATATCTTTTTAAGTATCTTTAGTTAAGATTTGCATTAAAAAATTTTAAATTTTCTGCATGAAAAGAGAATTATATAAAGAAATTTTGAAAAATTTCAGATACAATTACAACATAAAATACAAGTGACCCGTTTTAATAAACCTTTCCGGTTTTTCTGCCTTCAGTAGATTAAGAAATCAAAAACCTACCCCTAACTGCAACAACCGCGCACAAGCTCTTCAAAAACCACGGCAAAAACCAAAAAAATTGCCTGTTTAACTGCAACCTTTGCGGACGTTTGTACAATATATTGTACAAGACACTTACAACCTTCCATGTAAATATACAATATATTGCAATGATAGTTTAATTTAAGCATTTTTATATGATTAAATGCTTTTTCCATACTATGTGCTTTTATTAGGCATTTTACTTGACTTTCACGTATTTTTTGTACAGTAAGTTACCACAACTTGCGTGTCACTGGAATTTTATAAAATGGTCTATTTTTTAATTAAATTCTAAAAATATTTTTGACACGTTTTCGATTTTATTTACGTAAACTATTCGGGACATTCCAAAACTTCATATAGTTTAATTTGTTTTTAAAAATATTAATAAGATTTTTAGTAGCACGCTTCCAGTGTTACAAAAAATTAAATGTATAATATATTGTACAAATGCAGGAAAAGCGTTAATAAAACAAATTTGTAGGCATCCGTGTTCGAACCAAATTCGGATCGAAATTTCTTTTTGGATTACGGCATTTGGTGGCGAGTTCGCTTTTTCAGCTTAAAATATATTTAAGACAAACGGCTGTCATTTTATTTCATTCGATTCGAATCGTGTTTCATTCGATCACGGATGTCATGATTAGGGCCCAGTTTTACGTTTTTTCTTGAATGTTTTATTGGCGTAAAATAAATTTTTTGTTGTATTATAAAAAAATACAATTTATTCCAAGGTGAATTTATACAAGGTGATACCATAAGTGCAAAGACAAAACGGTAACTAACAAATTTTACGCGTAATTACAATAAGAATTTCAACAAATACATCATTTTGACAATAAGAATCACCAAGGCGAAAATCCAGCTGCTCTGATAACCTCTCATAACACTACCTTACCTGAATTCGCCTTCATATGAGTAAAAACTATCTAATACTGTTTCTTTTAAAAAAATCTACCAACTTCTCAAATTTTTGTATGTGAAATCTACCACTTTTATTTTTTTTTAAGTCCGTGCACTGCATGCACCGCAAACCGCGCATGTGCGCGGATATGTTCGGATATGAATTTCTTTTGAGTGTGAAAGTAAATACGAATACCTTGAAGATAATTTATAGAATGTTTCAGTTCGTTCGTTATAAAATATTTTATTTTTATATTTTAAAATTACCCCTCTCAAAAAGATGATAAAATATGTGTTAAATTTCAATTTTGTATTAATATTAAAAAAATATTAAATTATTTTATTTTTTACTTTAGAAACATATGAAATATGATTAAGTCCATTTTTTAAATAAATTTAAAATTTTAAAATATTAAATTATTTTATTTTTTTACTTTAGAAACATGAAATATTTTTAAGTCCATTTTTTTATATAAATTTAAAGGTAAAGACACAATTTGTACTTTTTTTCAAAGTAGCCTCACAGGCGAACGTTAGTATTAAAGGAATAAAAAATAAGGTTGGTATTCTAGGGATAATACTAAGTAACAAAAAAAAAAATTTCTCAGTCCTTGGGATGTAATTGTTATTTCCTAGTCTGTTATGCCTTAAAAGTATGGAAACCACCTAATATTCCTCGGAAACTTTGCTTTTGTGACCAGGACAATGTGATTCATTAAAATATGCTAAAATTATGAGAAAAACGTGTTTGAGTCTTTCACTACAGAGAAAATCATACAGAACAGCACATATAAATCAAAACTAAATTTTATTAAAACTTCAGAAAACCAAAAACATAAAAGTAAATCAGAAGCGGGTGGTTTTTCGACATTTGCGTTTAAACTGCGGGTCACTTTCTCTAATCAATCCCCAAATGTAATCTCCCATCATGTTCTCATTGTATTGTCCTTGGTATCGCCGCTCAAATTCCATTATATCCTGATGGAAGCGCTCGCCTTGCTCCTCTGAATATGCTCCCATGTTCTCCTTGAATTTGTCAAGATGTGCATCCAGAATATGGAGTTTGAGAGACATCCTGCAGCCCATTTTGCCGTAGTTCTCCACCAGACTTTCGACCAGCTCCACGTAGTTTGCGGCTTTGTGATTGCCTAGGAATCCCTGTACCACTGACATAAAACTCATCCAAGCAGCTTTCTCAACACGAGTGAGCTTCTTGGGGAATTCCTCAGACTCGAAGATTTTCTTTATTTGTGGTCCAACGAAGATACCGGCTGTAACTTTCGCCTCAGAGAGCTTAGGGAACGAGTCTTGTAGGTACTTGAACGCTGAAGAATTTTTGTCGAGAGCTTTGACGAATTGCTTTATAAGACCCAGTTTGATGTGGAGTGGTGGCATCAGTACCTTCTGGGGGTCCACCGAGGGCTCCCACTTGACGTTGTTCCTCCCCACTGTGAATTCAGTTCGTTGTGGCCATTCACGCTTACTGTAGTGTGCACTGTCGTTTCTGCTGTCCCACAGGCATAGAAAGCAAGGAAACTTGGTGTAACCGCCTTGCAGGCCCATTAAGAATGTCACTATTTTGAAATCTCCGATCACTTCCCAGCCATATTGCTCATACTTCAATGCGTTCAGCACTTTATTGACATTGTCGTAGTTCTCTTTGAGAGATACTGAATGCGCCAGAGGAAGAGACGGATACTTGTTGCCATTGTGAAGCAACACGGCTTTGAGACTCTTGCATGAGCTATCAATGAAGAGGCGCCACTCTTTTGGTTCGAAATCAATTCCGATTTCCTCGAACAGACCGGTCACGTCGTGGCAGAAGCAGAGCCCATCTTCGCTGATGAAGAAGTTGGAAAAAAGTTTTTTCCGCACCTTTTTTAGGGGTTGTTACCCCACCCTAGAAAATTACCAAATCTCTTTGCTTTCTTTCCGAAAAATATTAGTACATTTAAGCCTTTGTTGGTAAAAATCGTAGAAAATAAAATACAGCTAAAAAGTTGGTAGATCTACCAATAAAGTGTTAAAGTCCGTGCACTGGGTGTATGTTCGTCGTTTGTAGGGCGGTTCACGAGCATGCTCGCGAAAAATCAAAAAAAAAAATGTTTTTCAGCGAGCATGCTCGTCGTTCGTAGCGTGGTTTGCGAGCATCGCATTGGAAACAAAAACAACAACTTCATTTTGTGTTGATGCTTGCAGTGTGCACATCGCGGATAAATGCATCCAATCCATGTGCGTTAATTGAATTTTTGATAAATGATGCTAAATTACAATTATGTATGTATGTATATGTATTATTATTATTATTATGAGCCTTGAGCACTGCGACCTCTAGGGTGGTCTATTGTGCGTGGCCCTTTACCCTATATATGAAGGCTTTTAATATAAGCTAGCACTTCGGTGGGCTTTTTGTTCCATATTTATATATGTATGTACATACATACAAGTAAAATATAAATAAATTTAAGTAACACGAACGTAGCAACGGGAATCGTGAACACATTGAGGGTAACACTAGACCAAAAGTACTTCAAGTTTAATATAATAATATATAGACAAACTAACTGGCTAGGGATGGGTAATCCCACATCTGCAATTTTAATGGAAGTATTCATGCAACATTTAGAAGAAAAGTATATGACGGAGCTGACACCAAGCCTGGGAGTAAAGTTCTACGCAAGATACGTCGATGACATCATATGGCTTGTAACGGGAGACAAGGAAGAACAAATTCTAGGCTATATCAACGACCAACACACGAATATAAATTGCACTATGGATAAGGAAAACGAAGGCAAAATAAACTATTTGGACATAACAATTAAAATAAATAAGGTTACCAACAAATGCGAATTCGGGATATATAGAAAGCCCACGGCCACAGACACGATAATACACAATACTTCTAATAACCAGGCTTGAACGAACCCCATTGGAAAAAGAACTTAATACGATATACGCAATCGCGGAATATAACGGATACAGAAAGGGCCTAGTAAACAAGATAAGAAGAGAAACAAAAACGAAGAAATCAAATAAGAAGGAAAATAATGAAAAGGCTTGGGCAGTCTTTACTTATACGGGCAAAACTTCATATAAATTGGCTAAGGTATTCCAAAAGTATAACATTAATACAGCATTTAGAACGAAAGACAATGTGGGGAGGANCTTGAACGAAAGAATATAATCCGCCGAGACGTACCTAACTATGAACCAACGACGATTTAACACGGCTATAAATAGTGACAGACAAACAGAAACTATTCAGAACGAAAAATGACACTGAAGATGGCACAACGCCGAAACCGGTTTGTCTCCAAACCAAATTTGACAAGGGATGGCGAAAAGTCGTTCCACATTACATCATACTCCTACCCTGTCGGAAACACCAACAACGAAAATGAGAGTATATAAAAAAACCTAATTAATAAGTACATATTTCAATTGCATCATCCGCGTCCTTCCTTTCCACGTTTACGCTTTGAGTACAAAATCACTTATGAGCCTCTCACCGTCTGTAGCAAACGACAGCGAGCATGTTGGCGCACATGTGCGCGCAGATGTTCGTCGGGTGTAGCCAGTTTAAGGCTCATTCACCGAAATCTTCTTCCAAATTGTCCTCACTATCGCTTCCATTGATATTTCTTCCAACCATTTTAGAACTTGTTCTTCATAGGTACCCCTCTCGAAAAGTAAACAAAAAAATATTAAGTTCAAAACAGAAAACAGCCAACAAACATGTTAAAAACTGAAATAAGTACAGCAAACAAAATTACCTTTACTACTAACGTTCGCCTGTCAGTCGTCAAGAGGGCGTGGAACTCAGCCGCGCAAGGCCACTGTACAATGTGCGTCTGCTAACAACCTCGTACAACGCTAAACTGAGTTGGCATGAACGCTTACTTTTGACATAAAAAGCGTTCCTGAAATATCGCGAAAAACCGAATTCGTTCCGCCTCACAGGCGAACGTTAGTGTTCTAAGGTTAATGACCTAAAAAATAAACTAAACCTTCTAAAATGTGCTCAAAGCAGTCACAAATTGTCTAATACATTAATACTTAAATATTAATAAATACACATATTTTTTCATATTTCATTCAAAATTTTTATAATTCTATAAAAATTTGCGAAACAACGCGTCATACGGCAACACTCGATTATTTTGACAGCACTTGCAGCAAAAATTAAAATTGGTAGTGCAGCACGAGCAAGTTGAGATTATTTCTCGAAAGCGATTTGCGTAATTGTAATTGCAGTTAACCTTGCAATTTGTATTTCCGAAAGTGATTTCTGCAAATCTGCAAAAATGACTTTCTGGTTGTTTACACGAGAAAGTAGACTTTCGATTTCGCATTTTGACCGCAAAATGCGTAGAAAAAGCGCTTACCTTGCCACGTTTAACCGCATCTTTAGAAAATACCCCTTATAGAACACGATTGAGAGAAATAGAGATTGCGCCAATCGCGGTACCGCTAATCCGCTCTTTGTGATTTTGACAGAATCAGCTGTGTGTGTGACGTCATCTTGGTGCAATTGTTGATTGTGAACATACGAAAAAACCAAATAACAATTTTAATATTTGTGCGTTAATATTTCTGCGTGGTTTTAAACAATTATTGAGACATTCCAAAGCAAAATGAAGTGTGCAGTGGCAAAGTGTAATAGTGAAAACAAAAGGAAAGCGTACGTTTTTTTTTCGTTTCCTACGGACGCAAACCTGGCGAAAAAGTGGAAGCAGTTCTGCCGGCGAGGAGATGCATTAAACACCAAATCGAGCTTTGTGCTATGTGTGTGAGCTATGAGCTTCTACATAGAACTGTTTTCCTTTCCTTGGTGAATTGTAGCAGGTATATTTCCATGGTGAATGTAGACAGTTTCTGGTTTAGTTTGCTGGCACTGGCATACATACAAAAGCAGTTTCTACAGTAAATAGATACATGAACTTCACTACCTAATTATTTTTGTTAGTACCTACTTCTTTCTAGTGCTGGTATGAGGTAATGCACCAGTGGATAAGGTCGCCAGGCGCTAATTCAAGCGGCATCTTACCGCGCTGTTACGTACCTAATACAAAGCAGTGCCCAAATTATTATACATTTAAAATAGTTCAGCTTAAAGTATGTTTTACCTACATAGAATATTTATTTCCAAAGAAGCCACACTCATTCATCCTCTCGGAAATGGTACAAAAGTCACCAAATAAAAGCTGTGGAGACAACAGCTGTGGAGTTTATGGTGGTTGGCTATCGTCCATAAATATAAATATGCACTCTGCATGGCTTTTTACAATGGCGAGTCCAAAAATTCACTTTGCTGCACACCTTCCTTTTGGTCTACATGAAATTGCAAACACTGTTAATACATCTAATCGTACATACCTAAAGGGCTACATGTCCAAATTTATTGCTACGTGTTCCTAATGAATCAATCTTTGTATATTTATTGATTCCTGCAAAATTGGGCCACGTAATATTAAAATTAACACATTTTTCTGCATTGTTTACATCAGTGATGGGCAAAATTGTATTTACTAAGTATTAAGTACTAAGTACAAAAGTATTTAGGTATTTTGTGTTGTTGTAAATACCAAAGTACCATTTACTTAGGTATTTAGGAGCTGCTAAATACCCAAGTACTATTTACTTAGGTATTTAGGAGCTGCTAAATACCCAAGTACTATTTACTTAGGTATTTAGGAGCTGCTANGATCTCTGCCAAGCGTGCGTAATATTCTTCTATGATCCTGCAACTTAAGCACTGGTCCGGGGTACCATGTAAGCCAATAAAATTCCTTATACGGAAACTCAAGAGCACAGATGAGCGGTTTCAATTATAAGAAGGCCAAGAATCCTCGCTGCCCCACAGGATGAAAGTTTTCGCATACATTAGCTAAATTAATCGTGTGATCTTATGAATATCGTTCAAATAAAGCCATTGATATACCTATCGTGTTCCTTCTTGGACAGATGTGGTCGAATCTTTCCTTGTCAATTCGCCACTTTTACAATTCGTCTTAATATTTATGAATTGGTTTCTTTGAGTCTTACTGCTATAATAACGGCCGCCTCGAGCAATCTGAGGTAGATGAAAGATCACGCTTCCACAGTCTTACGGTCTTTATATGCATACTTACCCAGCAAACACCGTTTCAAACGTTTGAGAAAAATGTATTTCTCAATTTGATATCAAATGTTTTTCTCAAATGAAATTGAAAACGAGGTTTAAATTTTACATTTGAAAGTCATTTGAGGTTGATTTGAAGAAAGATGTCAAGTATCATACGTTATAAAAATGCGCAGTTAAATCAAAAATTGTAAGAATAAAATTAAGATCAATTGAAAAAAAAACAATGAATAGAAAAAAATTTCAAAGAGAAAGCCCACAAATAGTGGAGTTGATGTTTGCGCGGAATGAAAAAGCTGCAGCCCTTCAAGACGAATTTATTATAAATTACTCTATCTTAATTGTTTCTTTTGCATACATATGTACATCGCGAAGAATAAATAAATATGAAATATACATTTCCTATTATATATTTTATTTCCACATTTGAAGTACATTTGATAAATAACCTTTGAAATTGATTTGATAGTTAACCATATTCTCAAATGGAGATCAAATCAAACTCCCTTTTTATTGAGAAAGCTGTAATTTTCAAATCAATATCAAATCATTTTCAAACGTTTGACATTTGTTTACCTAATTGTTTGCTGGGTAAACGCGTCCTTGATTTAGCCATCTGAAAAGTAAATTCGTCTAAGATAAACATAGGGCTAAAGCAGAACAAACCCCGCGGAGGTTTCTATATATTTCGTGTGCAGCGCCATCCATTGGGTCACTTTTCTGCAAAACCTTTGCTTGTCATGAAATGAATACGAATTATGAATTCCAATCAGATTTTATAAAAAAACAAAGGAATTTTTCATCATACAGGTAGTAACGCTGCGAATTTGAACGAAAGCTTTTAATAAATACGACTTTTATAAGTAACTTTACTCCCGCGCCACCAGCGTGTTTTCTAGTGGCCTATAATAGGACCATATATACAAGGTATAACCTCCGACATTTTGACTGGGCTCTATTGAGTGGTTTTTGAGTTTAGTCCGAAAAACGGAATGGCTATCTTTTTATGTATGTATACTTCCTTATCCTAAATTTCGCCAGAAAAAAAATTCACGCGAAAATTTTGACTCCCCCCATAGTAAGTACATACATGGAAACCAAAAGCGAAAAGTGAACCGGTTCAGGGAAGATGAAACTCATGATAAGGCTGAATATGTTTCGAATGAAAAAAAATCATCATGAAAGTAATAAACGTTTCGAATTTGTATTAACAAAATAGGTTCATAAACACGACTTTTATAAATAACTCGACTGCAGTACCAACTAGCTGGTCCGTTTTTCGCAAGTGCTTTTTTCATCATGCTTACGAAATCGGTTCATAAATACAACTTTTATAAATAACTCGACTCCCGCGCCACCTAGCGGGTATATTTTTGGTAAACGTGTTTGCCATCATGCTGGTAGGTTACGTTTTGAGTTTAAAAGAAATCGGTTCATAAATACGATTTTTATAAATAACTCGACCCCAGCGCCACCTATCGAGTTTTTTTTTTGGTAGCCTATAATAGGACCATATATGCAAGGTATAACCTCTGAAAATTTGACTAAAATCTATGCAGTAGTTTTTGAAGTAACTCCGAACAACGAAAACGGCTCTTATTGTATATATATAGATTTTTTTATTGACTTGATAACTATTCTCATTTCATTTTAGCACTAAATAATAACACATATTTAAGAAAGTATTTTCATGAAAAATTACGTATTGAGCATTATACTGCTAAATTTTAATAACTATTCTATTGAAATAAAGCGAAACTAACATTTGTAAAATATCCTTTGAAATCTTTATCCCTTAAGATTTTGACTATAATTCAATTAGATTTTTTGCAACATATAAATCTGATAAGTTATCTGCCCATTATTCGTGATTGTGCTCATAACACTACAATTTTATAGAATCTGATACAAGGCTACACCAGACAATGAAGAGTTTATAATAATAATAATAGATTGGCGCTTACACATATCGAGCCCTAACCGCCAAAATAACGTAAGCGACACTTTTTTCAAAATTTTCCTTTTGATGCAGGAATATTCCTAGAGCATCTAGATGCATTTCTGCATCAAAAAGAAAATTTTGAAAAAAATGTCGCTTACGTTATTTTGGCGGTTAGGGCTCGATATGTTAGTGCTT
Organism: Rhagoletis zephyria; assembly: GCF_001687245.7. Lineage (NCBI taxonomy): Eukaryota > Metazoa > Arthropoda > Insecta > Diptera > Tephritidae > Rhagoletis > Rhagoletis zephyria. The sequence continues at coordinate 76,198 of NW_016159410.1, read as the reverse complement.
GGCCGAGCTTCCCCTTCAAATTGTGGTGTGAGCCTTGATGTTGTCACACAAAGGGGAGGGACCTACAGTTTTACGCCGACTCCGAACGGCGATTGTATTTTTATGAGAAGCTGTTTTTCATGGCAGAAATACACTCGGAGGTTTGCCATTGCCTGACGAGGGGCGACGTCTGTTAAGAAAAAAACTTTTTTCTATATTTTTGCGACGTTGCTTTGACCAGGGATTCAACCCAGGCTCTGCGGAGTGTAAGCGCGCACCGCTTACTAAGCGGCCGTCGGAAGAGTTTATAAGTCTATTTATTTTGATTGTTTTTGTTTATCGGCCTATGTAATATTTATTTTATTAGCTCGAGGCCCAGAGAATACATAAAACACAGGTTTTAGTTCTTTAATTTTTAATATCGATATTTCGACCTCAATCTGAGGTCATCTTCAGTAACTCTTAGTTGTCGGTCGACCGGGCACAACTAAGAGTTCCTGAAGATGACCTCAGATTGAGGTCGAAATATCGATATTAAAAATTAAAGAACTAAAACCTGTGTTTTATGTATGCTATTTATTTTGTTAAAAATTGTTTATGTTACAACTTTTCTATAAAGCGATAAATGCATTAACATTTTTTAGTGTGGAAACGACCATATCTGATTTTAAATTGTCTTGGATGGCATTGAAAAAAATAATTATTCAGAAAGGATTAAAAAGAAAACACACGACATGGTACTTGAGTTGAGCTTTTGCATATTTTAAGTTATCAAACATAAGTCGTTTTTGTAGTAAAGTTAAATAAATATTATTTGCAACGATAATACGAGGATTTTCGGTCAAAAATTTTAGCGTAGGATGATTTTTGACCTAGTTAGAATTTTTAAGGATAATCGAGTTTTATTTTTTAATCCTGCAATAGAAGATCCCAATTTTAGCTCAAACAGTGGTTTATGATGACAGAATAAGAATGCGAAGAAAAAATCGATGAACAAAGCCTTTTCGTTAAACCTTGCCCAAGCGAACCGTACGTGTAAGGTGGCCAGTGTTTTGTGTAACGTTTCCAGTGCGCAAATTTTATCAGCGAAAATTGTCAAAAACCTAAAATTTACAACAATTGGGTAAGCAGATGACCACCTGCATTCATTGTAGATGACATACTGAAAAGCTGGCAATATTCGCTCACTCGTTTCGCAGAAATTTCAAACTTTCTGACACAACCCATCATTAAACTTCCAAATAGTGTAACGTAGCCAGTGCATATTCGAATGCCTATAACGTCGAAACCCAAAGATTTATTAAAACCTTTATTTTACAGATACATAGATTGGACCGTGCCTGATCATATCACCTAAAAAGCCCAGTTGGTTTTGTGTTTTTAGTGGACAATTGATTCATACTTTAGAAAAAATTTGTACGAATGTAACGTAGCCAGTCAAATAATCGGCCATATGCACTTTGGATGCGTGGTCACGCAAGCGACGATTTTCCTGTACGTGAAGACGGCCGATGAGAATATGCGTATCTATTATCCAAATTTTGAGAGTAAATTTAAAGCTGTAAACGCGTCTCCTGTGCAATCCCGTTTTCTTGTTAGTTACAACAGTATTTTAGTAATTCCGGCTTTGCCTAACTTTTATGATTACCTAACCTAAATATAAACACGATTGGTTAATAGTTTTAATATTTTCATTAAAATCCAGTTATTTAAATCTTTGTGTACATATGTATGTACATAAGGGTGGTTCGAAATACATGCCTGGGGGCGAAAACAGTTTAAAATATGACTTATGTCCTACATCAAAAAGAAAATTAAAAAATGCCAGCTAATTTTTGGGCGGTTGGGATCGATATGTACTAAGTTATTATAAAATAAAAAAAAATTTATTGGGAGCGGAGCTCGGAGCGAAATAAAATACCGGAGCAGGGCTAGAGCGGAGCGATGAAAAAAAACTTTGCTCCGAATCCCTGGTTAGAGCTTAATAGTTTAGACTTTTTTTTACCACCCTGATGTAACTGAACTAATGAAGAAATACATGCATACCGAACATCTACATACATATTTATAACGGTTCTCTATCGTTGTTGGGCTAAGGTCGGTACTAACTACTTTCAATATTGCTAGCATCTTTCATTTTTGTTTATTTTCGCTAGTACATACAAACATATACACGTATTTAGGTTAAACATTCTAAATCCATTAAATATGCAAACGAATACTAATCGCTTTTATTTTTAATGGATTCCAAAAAAGAGAATAAGGAAATGGTGCAAAACGGTCAGATTTCTTTCAATTACCTTTTGAGGCTTGTTCTCAATTCACTTTCGCTAACTACTACATATGCATGCACATATGTACCCTGTGGGGAAAATCTCTAGTTCTGAACTGGGGCGCTTCTAGTACATTTAGACCCAGTACTGGTTCGCGATAAATGTCTTTTGCATGCAAGCAACTGGCGAATTTAACATGGCGATGTCCTAGGAAGTGTCAATTGCCCCCCGATGCATCCCTTTTTCGATAGTTCCGAACTAGTCCTAAATTCTATAGTTCCGAACCAGTTCTAAAATCGACAGACGAAAGAAAAAAGTATCATGATTTTTCAATCTTTTTGGTTCTTCCGTGTGTGCGATTTTACATTATTTTCAAAGAAATGTTGTTTCAATTTGAATTTAAATTTGTTTGAATGATTGTAAGAAATGTACGTTTACATACCTTGCTGTAGCTGATTTTGCAGAGGTGCTCGCTGTTATTGGTTAGATTCCAGACGGCCCAAGATGTTAATATGTTAACACAAAGCTTTGTTTTGTATTACCAAACTATGAAATAGCATCTGCGAAGCACAGAATAGAAGCGTATTTGAACGAAAAAGCCGCCGAACACATATCTATGTAAAGTAAACAAGCCCCCCGCTGCATCCCTTATTCGATAGTTCCGAAATAGTTCTAAATTCGACAAAAGGATCTAGTTCGTTCTGCATCCCTTTTTCTATAGTTCCGAACCAATTCTAAATTCGTCACTTTAGATATAGATTTGTAGTGAAAAAAACTGAAAAAATTAGTTTCTTAAAAGTACCACTTTTCGCCGATTTTGAACTGGTGGGGATCTAGTTCCTATCGGACTAGTTCCTTTTTGGCGATAAAGACCTAGTACGGAACTAGAAATTTGATTCACTAGCCCGCGGTTTCCCTGCAGGGTACATATGTATATTAGTTTCGATTAACCAGATGTCCAATAAATATGTATGTATGTATGTACAACGAAAATTTCTACTTTCAACGAAACTACTTATTTGACTTTAGCCGTTATAGCTTTGAATTTAACTGTTATATTATGAATTCGTCACGGATACAATTCACTTTAGTGCGTCCGGTGTGTAAGGGATATTAAGTGAGTCCGAATGAAGCTCTTATTCAAAAGACTGACGATTCAGAATTTTTAAAGATGCAAAAAATCCGGGGCCGCTGTGGTGTAGTGGTTAACAGTGCCCGCTACCATTCCGCAGAGCCTGGGTTCAAGCCCAGTTTCCGACCAACATCAAAAATTGATTTACAAAAAAGTTTTGTCTAATAGCGGTCGCCCCTCGGCAGGCGATGGCAAACCCCCGAGTGCATTTCTGACACGAAAATATCTTCTCATTAAAATACAATCGCCTTTTGGAGTAGCGTGACTCTGTAGGTCCCTCCCCTTTGTGTGACAACATGAAGGCGCTCGCCACAAATCGGAAGAGAAGCTCAGCCAAACACTAACATATGGGGTGTTCACAGTTCGTTCCAAATAGTGTCTGAAAATGTAGACGTCTACATTTTAAGACGTTTTCTAACCGTAAAATCTGTGGTGTTGTTGTTTCCCATACAAAATTGGAAAACGACGCCGTCTACATTTTGTCACACTCAAAGGTATGTTTTTTACGCGTCTACATTTTGCAACCTCGCAGCAGGGTTGCATTATGGCAATACTAATCACATTTTTTTTATTTATTGGGCACGTTTTTTGTATTTGCATTTAATTTGAGCGCAATTTCTGATGAAAAGAAACAAATCAAGGAAAAGAAATAACAAATATTAGGAATTGGTAATTAAGTTAAATAATTACAATTTTTCAGAAACAAAATCGAAAGGCGATATATAAAAAATGCACGCAAAGAGGAAATGTCTGGCAACACCAGCAAAGTTTTGAGACGATTTTGCGACGACTGCTAGAAAGGGGTGCTCACAGTTTGATGCTAAAGATGTCTCAAAATGTAGACGTCTACATTTTCAGACACAATTTGGAACGAACTGTGAACACCCCAATATTGTGTAAACGTAGGGCTGCCAGATATCTCTGTTGCCAAACCGGGACACTTTGTGCTAAACTCGGGAAAATTCAATAAAGTTGCGTACAAATTTGCAACATTCTAATCAGATTTTTTATAAAAAATTTTTAAAATGAAGTTTTCCAGCCCATTAAATTTTAATTGATTTTTGGTATTGTTTTCACTGAGAGTTTCTTCCATACAAACTATGTTCGATAATTCTTTTTATATGGAAGACACTGTCAGCAAAAAATAAATAATTGCAAAAAATCAACGAAATTTGTTGGCAACTTCAGACTTGCACTTTATAAATTGGCTCAAAATCTACATTTTCAAATTTTTTCTAAAATATCCGATTAGAAATTGTGGTCTGATGAAAGAGCCGTCGAGCCAATAATTTTGTACGGCAATGTACGTACTTATAAGTATAGGTTTCATGAAAGAAAAAAATTTAAGTACAAGATAACATTAAAATATCAGCAATATTTTTCGTTGCTGTGAACTTGTTTCAAAACTTTTGTCTTTTCCTTAATATAATTGTAAAACTCTGTGCACGTCATTTTGAACGTATTTAGATATACTAATCATCAACTATTGCTTGTGCAAAGTTCAACTATCTCGAAACGTGACTATTTCGCAATTAAACCGGTGCACTGAAGAAATTTAGAATTAAAAAAGCGTGCTAAATTAAAAAAAATACGCATATGAAAGAGCACCAACCCAACTCGTAATACATACGTAAGTATACAAATTTTTGTATTTAGTATAGAAATATTAAATTCAAAAACGCCCATATTAAATTGGAGCGATTTGCAATTACCGATTGCTTTTTCATAATTAAGTTAAAAAAATATTTAAATTTCATGCTGGTTGTAATGGGAATGAATTGAACCCTGACCCTCTGGAAGTTAGCAAGCTGCGGCAAGCATCGTCGCGCACTCAGCTACAGCCAGACATGTAAATGTGTATTTAAATGTTGAGTTTGAATCAACACCACGCGTGCGTGTTATGAAAGTATTATTTTTAAGTACGAACATTTTTAAACGATAATCAAATAGAAAATATTCATGTTGACTATGCGTTATTTCCCTCAGTGAATTCATAACATTTTTCTGAATATTACAACGCGTTTTTTCTCTTATTGTAGTGATTTTTGAACTTTTATTCAAATTTGTGCAATCAAATCAAAAACCGGGACACTAAAACGAAACCCGGGACATTTTAAGGTTGGACCGGGACACCGGGACAAATAGTCTAAAACCGGGACATGTCTGGGAAAACCGGGACGTCTGGCAGCCCTATGTAAACGCCAATCTATTATTCGGCCCTATTATGGTTGTCGACGTCGATGTAAGTTTTTCATCAAAAAATAGCCCACGTAAGTCCAACTCCAGCTTACTCTAACCAAAGTATTTTTGAGAGGAACACCTTTCCGCAAGAATACTGTGGTCAGCGTAGCTGGAGTTAAACTTACGAGGGCTATTTTGGGATGAAAAAATTACATCGACGTCGATGTCGACAACGATAATAGGGGCGATTATTATAAAAAAGCCGCAATTTTTAGTTACTCGAGGGCGTCAGATGTTCATACTGACGATTCATCTCGGTGTCAGGAAACAAAATCAACGTAAAAAAACGTCAATTGACACTATTTCCCATAGTGATGCGAAATAAAATCAATTCATAATCATAAACCAGCACCAATTGATTTTATTAAAAAGACTTTAAATTACGAATATAATAAAAACACGATGCGAAAAACCAAAAAGAGCTGAAATACGAGAAATATTTGATGAAGAATGTAGAAATGATCCAGAACTTGCAAAATATTTTTCGTTTCCAAAAATAAAGCGAACACTATTGAATCGAAAAAACAGTACATTGCTGATATGTCCAAAAACCCCGGATATTATCAATACTACCGTGTTTTCTTGGAAATTATAACTTTTTGTTTAAAGTTGAAATCCTGATCAATTAACAAACATAATTTTTTAACAAATCTCATTTATTATTTTAAAATTATCCATTAATTAATTTAAAATTTAGTTCGACTTATATTTAAGGTCACATTGAATATTGCAAGCTATTAATTAATTATATGAGAAATAAAAAATAATAGGGGTCTTCCCTGAAACTCGCAAAAGCTCGTAAATTTACGAGCCTCGTAAAAGAACTGTCAAAATTTGTATGGAGCCAGGGCTGCCAACTTGGCTCAAACCGTGCCATTTTTGGCCCTATTTTACTTCGAATGGCACTTAATTCTTCAATTTGGCACAAAGTGCCAAAATGGCACTTTTCAGAAATAGTAATATTTCACTACATTTTTGTAAAATCCTTTGCATGTACTTCTTTTTTTCAACTAAAATTTTCTAATTTCTAAAGATTATTCAACTGGTTTATCTTATCTTGACATTGCACTTTTGTTTTAGAAATGTAGTTCTTATTTTATTGCTAAATGGGAAGGATTAAACAGGATGCCACCTTTTTTTGGCACTTTTATTTTACTAAGGATATCTCGTTTGGAAGGGGAGGAGCTCACGTACCTGCAAAAAATAGTCACGTTGTTCAAATTTAGTTATTTATTTAAAAAAAAGCGGGTTTTAAAAAGCTCAAAGCACTGTATATGGTCAATAAAGCGCCATATCTTCCATAATACTCCATCAAATTGAATGATTAAAACATAATTTTGAAGGACAGCTGCACTGGTTGAGGTAAAAATAAAAACTGTTTAATAGGGCTGCCACCTGCTTAAATGTATATCGAGTAAAATATTGCAAAGAATTCATGAATGAAAGTCATTTGCACTGTTAACCTGAAGTAATAATTTTGAAGAGGGTTTCCAACTATTTAAAAATTTAAATATCTATATATATGTATAAAACAAAGTTGCTTCCGTAATACAGATCAACGGAAATAAGGTCAAATGACACTATTTCGCATACTGGTGCAAAATGAAGTCAATTGACATTCTCATATTCGTTGTTGGTGTTTCCGGCAGGGTAGGAGTGTGCTGTAACGATTCGTACTCTCAGAATGAAATTTGACAAGGGATGACGGAAAATCGTTCCACATTACATCAATTGACATTATTACCTTTGACAAGGGATGACGGAAAATCGTTCCACATTACATCAATTGACATTATTACCTTTTCAAAAGCTAAATAAAGTCAACAAAAACTTGAAAATAAAATAAATGATGCTATTTCCTCATTCAAATGGAAATAACGTCAACAATGCTTAAAGTAAGTCGATTCAAAGAAAAAAATTTTGTTGGCAGTTATATCATTATTATTTACCATTAGGAGTTATTTCAATTTTGTTTGGACTTATTTCATTTTGTTAGCAATCTAAGCATTGGGAGCAGGGCTGCCAACTCTCCTTAGCTATGAGGTGCCATATTGAAAATAAAAAAGTGCCATAATGCGCCAAATAGTAAAACAGTAAAATAAAAGTGCCAAAAATGGTGCCATTCTGTCTAATCCTTCCCACTGAACAGTAAAATGTAAGAAGAAAATAATTTAATTATAGTTGACAGTTGACATGTTTCAGAAAATGTTTGATATGCCCAAGAAATTAATTCAACAAGAAGACCAATTGTTTTATGGGCGTATCGCCGAGGCGTTACGTACCAGTTGCGATAATATGATGGAGTATAAATTATTTAAAAAAGGACTGACGTTTTTTTGTCGAGTATTGTAAGTTATCTCGAAAAAAACTTTCAGTTTGATAGCAACAAATTTGAATATTCGAATGGCTTTTGCCTATGACGTAAAATTTTTTTTTCACAATTTACTGACATTGTAAAAGAGTTTTGCATAAAAGACATATAGTTAGATATTCTTTTTAGCGAATTCTTATTCTTTAAAAATTTTTGCGTGGTTGAAAAAATTAATTTAAGCTATGAGGAAATATAGATGTATTCCTTAAATAGTGGTACTTTTCCACAGTTTGAAAAAATATTCAACATTTTTTCAATACCACACTCAAACAAAGAAGCTGAGAGGATCTTAAGTATGAATTTTGATAGTATAGCTCGTGCCAATTTCAAAATGGTTGTGTATCGTTGTCTCACAGTAATCCAGTATACATAGACTTACTTCAGACGAAATACTTAAATGCCTTATCAAGGAGCGCAATAGTTTTAATGGTTGATTTAACGGAGGCCATTTGAGTTTGACCCCTGGACAACTCAATCCTGGCGTCTCCGAATGAAGCTTTTTCGCGGAGTAATTTTCGTAAATCATATCCATTTGGCCAGTCGGAAAACACAGGCAGGTCGACGTAATCGGACATTCACGACACTTTCTCTCACTGGACGTTTTTAGTAATAACTCGACTCCAGCGGTATTACATTTTTCGAATATGAGCCAAATCGCATCCTAAATACGAATTTTTAGTAATAACTCGACTCCTGAGCCACTTGGCCGGTACATTTTTTCACGGCAACATTTTCCTTTACAATACCAATACATGTTTCGAATATAAGCCAAATCGGATCATGCATAAAATTTTTAGTTATAACTCGACTCCAGTTCCCCTGGTGGGTCAAATTCTGAACTGAAACTATCCAGAGACACCCTTAAACATACACAACGCTCCATTTTCAAATAGCCCCCCTTCTCTCCATGGGTATGCTATTGCTTTCATATATCTTCATACCACATTCGAGTTTTTTTAAGCATATAAGCTGTGAAGTGTAAAAAATAACAGTAAGTGAGGACACAGAGAAAAATATGACGCATAAAAAAAAGAAGATTGTCTTTATGAAAAGTTTCTGGGCTGCTTCGGATGCGAGTAGGACTGCCGACTTTTTGGTCGTGGGTTCAAATCCTGTGGAACGGACCTTGTTTCTTACTTTTTTATTTTTATTTTTATTTTATTATACACATATATATTGATTTATTTTTATTTTTATCTCAACTTTGTGTTTACGCTGTCGTTGCTAGTGGAAATGTTTAACTAACCTATGTAAATAATAGTGTTTCATGAAAACTCCTTCTTAATTGTATGTGAGGTATTCTTGTATTTGTTGAAAACTTTTTTTCTTCTTACTTTCATGTGATGTCTTCTTTAATTTATATTAAGTTCATATTAATCAATAGAATACTGTCGTTAAGGCGTCCAGCTTAGAGCTGTAAACTGCCATTCAGAAGGTCACGGGTTCGAGGCAGTGCACGGACTTTACCGCTTTATTGGTAGATCTACCAACTTTTTAGCTGTATTTCATTTTCTACCATTTTTACCAATAAAGGCTGAAAATCGACCGATATTTTCGGGAAAGAAAGCAAAGAGATTTAAATGAACGCAGTGTATGCACATTTTGCCATCGAACACACCTAAATTAAAAGTTAACTCTGACCATCATAACCAATTTAAAAATGAAATTGAATTTCTATCAGCTGTCTGTGTAAATATTTTTCGCTTGCAATATGTTTTTTGTGAGAGACTGCCAACGAATGATCTGCAAACTTCAAGCATCACAAATCTAATTTTAATAAAACAATTTTGAAGTGGAGATACATACATACGAGTATGTAATTGTTTGAGCCCCTTTTTAAATTAAAACAGGGCCAGGATTACGGCATCCGTAATGGTATCTACATCTAATCGAAAATCTCTTTTATATTACGTTCAAATTGGCCCCATTTAACTTGTTAAATGAAAAATAGATTTTTGGAAAACACAATCGTCCACATTGATTATTTGGAGTTTAGTTTGACGTTTGTTTGACTACCAATAAAAATTCGAAAAAAAAAATATTCAAAATCAAGTTTTTGTGTTTCAATTTGTTTTGTGCGAATGTATGCTTCATGATATTAACGCAAACGGATTACTTAGAGGCTTCAAAATGTTTAGTTCGTATGCACTATTTATCTCTGCGTACGATGAGACCTCGTGGGAAATAACTAACTACCGCCTTGGCCTCTTTTTTGGTGAGAAGACATGCATACAATTTTGATATTTTTTGATCATTTTTAATTTTTAATATTTTTCAGAATATAAATTTTTTGAACGTTGTCGTGTCAAATGAAAGCTTTTGGGTCTTTCTGATTGGCCGGAGCAGAAAGCTTTCTGATGCAACTCTGCGCTGAACTGGTTTTCAAACGAGTTAAATGATTTAACTGGTTAAATTTTCCAACAACAATTGCATGCGATTTAACTTGTTTACACTGAGGGAAATAATGCATAGTAAAAATGAATACTTTATATTTGATTATCGTTTAAAAATGTTCGAATTTAAAAATAATATTTTCATACAAAATTTATTACGCACGTATTTGACTGTTCACATCTGAGTATATATATTAGTGTACATAAGCACCCAGAGCGCCGCTCTGAGAGCGGTGACAACACACACATTTATACATAGTACATGTTTATCCGTACAAATCGCGTGCTGTGGTGTTGATGGATATTCAACATTTGAAAGCAAATTTATATGCCTGCGTGTAGCTGAGTGCGCAAGGATGCATGCCACAATTTGTTGATATCCAGAGATGGTCAGGATTCGAATTCGACTGCAGGCAACATGCAAGTTAAATATTTTTTTTTTTAGTTTTTGTCTTGATTATTCACTTCATTGATGCTTTTTCAGAACGAACGCGGTCATTTTAATATGCGCGTAATTGAATTGAATATTTACCAATATACAGTACTTTCGTTGACGTTTATAGTAAGATCAATTACGTTTCTATTTGATTTTAATATTTTTTTCCCTCAGTGTAAGAACATGTTTTAATCATTTAAGTGGTTTAAGCCCATTTAACATGTTTAGCTCGTCAATTTGAAGATAGTTTAGATAATCTCAATGAGATAACGGCACTTGATAGCGAGCTCGCTTTTTCAATTTAAAAATCTGTCATTTTATTTTATTCGATTCGAATCGAGTTTCATTCGATCACGGATGCCGTGATTCGGACTCAGTGTCATGTATACCTCTTTTGTTCAATGTCTTATTGGCGTGAAATACATTTTTTTGTTCTTTAAAAAAGAATACAATTATCCTAACGTTATAACAGGAGTATATTTAGAAACAAAAATTACAACAAATATATCATTTTGAATTTAAAAACCCCCGAGGTAAAAGCCCAGCTGCTCCGATAACACCCCCTTACAAGAATTCGCCTTGATTAAATTAGTAACAACTATCTAAAAATCTACCAACTTTTACCAGCAAGAGGAATATTTTCTAAACAAAAAACCCTAGAGATATCTTATTAGCTTTGTTCCATTTTATCAGGTGTCTTTTTCTTTGTGAATTCGTTGCAATTTTTAGGACAATGTTTTCATTCGCAGTTAAATTTTGTAAGAGCCCTCATGAAAAACGAAGAATTCATATAAAATTACGCACAAGAGAAGTGGAAAATAAATTTTATTCCATCAATGTTGTTAGAATTATTTGAATTAATAAATAATATTTTATTTAATTCATTAGAATTTGATTTATTAATATATATTCTTTAATTTAAAATGTTCACAAAACTTCAGTGCAAATTGTATGCCATTTTCTTAAGACGTCTAAAAGTCAATTAATACCAACCGGTTCGTATTTAGGTGTGTACTATATGTATGTACATTTTTCTTGTTTCTTTTGCGGTCAATCATATGTTCACACATGTGGACATATGGCGCCACATAGTGTTGGAAAACAAATATAAATTTACTTATTTATTACAACACGTCTCCTTAAATTTACAATTTGTTACTTTCACATTATTCATTTTCACATAATATTTATTAGTCTTAGATTATTCTTATTTCCGGTTTTTAATTCTGTATATTAGCTAAGACATTTTCTCTTCTAGATTAGTCTCATTGATTTTCTAATATTTATGAACTTGTTTTTACATAGGCTTTTCGTAAGTATATCTGCAATATTATCCTCTGAATTTATTTTATCCACATCTATAATCCCTTTCTCGTAATTTTCATTTACGTAGTGATACTGTACTTCTATATGCTTCGAGTTTTTAGTATAATTCCCGTATTTAGCAATTATTAATGCTCCTGAATTATCTTCATATAATTTTATTGGCTTATTTATTTTAATATTAAATGTTTCGTTTAGCATATTTTTTATAAAAATTACATCAGTTACTGCTTCTGATAAGGCTATATATTCTGCAAAGGTTGATGACTTCGTTACCGTATTTTGCTTATGGGTCCTCCAAAAAACTAAATTATTATACATTCTTATTACATATTCAGTAGTCGATTTCCTGTCTATACTACCACCTGCCCAATCTGAATCGACCATACAGTCTAAGATATTCATACCATTGTTCTTTTTATATGTTAACTTTAAATGTTTGGTTCGATATAAATACTTAACAATTCTCATAGCATATTTATAATGATTTTCACTGTAGCAATTTTGAAAACGACTCAAATAATTTACGCTGTATGTAATATCTGGTCTAGAACCAGTGCTGATATATAATAGTTCGCCAATCAAATTTCTGAATTTAATACTCTTGTCAACTTCTGATGCTGGCTCTAATTTTAAATTTGTCTCCATTGGAGTATCATATAATTTAGCACTTTTCAACTTATACTTTTCAACAAGAGATTCTATATACCTTTCCAGACTCAACGTTAAAGTATTTCTCTTTATGTCGTTATTTATTTCTATACCTATATAAGTTTTGGCCTGGCCTAAATCTTTCATTTTAAAGCGATTTATTAATTTTTCTTTAACACCTTGAATTTCCATTTGATTTTTACCACAGATCAATAAATCGTCTACAAATAGAAGTATAAACGTCATTTCATCTCCAACTCTTTTTACATAAACACAATAATCATAATTACTCCTCTCGAAACCTAATTTTAATACGAATTCATTAAAACAGTTATACCAGGACCTTGGACTTTCTTTTAATCCATATAGAGATTTTTTTAATTTACAAACTTTGTTTTTGCCTTGTTCGTATCCTTTGGGCTGATTTAAATATATTTCAGAAATTACTTCACTATTGAGGAAAGCTGTTTCAACGTCCATCTGTTGAATTTCTAATTCATTTTGGCAACAATATGAAAGTAATAATTTCAAGGTCTGCATTTTTACAACAGGAGAATAAACATTATCTATATGCTCCTTTTGTTGAAATCCTCTTGCAACCAATCTAGCCTTATAAGTATTTCCATCTTTCTTTTTATACACCCATTTCACATCAATAATATCTTTGTCTTTTGGCCTATCAACTAACTGCCATGTTTCATTTTTGATTAGACTTTTATATTCTGAATCCATTGCCGTTTTCCACTTACCCGATTCATTACTTCTAATCGCATCTTCAAAACTATCAGGGACATTAGTATCGCAATAGTTTATATATATAAAATTTGTCGCATTTTCTTCATAACCATATCTTAGAATAGGACTTTTCTTTCTATCTGATCGCCTTATTTCTAATTTTTTGCATTCCCTGTTTTCGTCTTTATCTTCAAAATCCTTATTATCCTGAACAACTAACCCGTCATTTACTAAATCTTCTAAATTATTATCGCAGTTTTCAAAATGTTCATTTTCCGCTTCATTAATTTCATTTTTCTCTTCATCAACACAAATCAGTTTTATACCTTTTTCTATCACGTCAACATGTCGAGCATTTATAACTTTATTTTTGAACAAAACTCTATACCCGTTTTCATTATAACCGACTAAAGTTCCTAATTTTGATTTATCATCCCATTTACTTCTTCTAATTTGATCGGGTGTTCTCACAAAGACTTTACTCCCGTAAATTTTTAAATGTTCTACGCTAGGCTTCTTGTTGAACATTATTTCAAATGGGGTTTTGTCTTCAAGTGTGTTTGCTAGGGTTCTATTTTTTAAATAAGCCGAGGCTTTAATTATTTCAGGCCAAAATGTTTTACTTATATTTGCTTCTTTTAACAAGCACCTTGCGGTATCCATAATTGATCTGTACCGTTCAGCAATTCCATTTAGCTGGTGCACATATGGAGGACATGGATTTATTTTAATACCTTTATTTTTAGCAAATTCAAAAACATCGCGATTTAGATATTCTTTACCGTTATCGCACTGCAAGATTTTTACTCTCTTTTCTGTTAGGTTTTCAATTAAATTAACATACTCAACAAAGCATTTGTACGTCTCTGACTTAGATTTTATACAATAGACTTTTGCACATTTGCTATACTCGTCAATGAATGTGAGAAAGTATCTTTCGCCACAATATCCTGTAGTTTGATGTGGCCCATTTAAATCAGAATGAATAATTTCTAGTACGCGCGACGCTTTTGTTCTATTATTTTTGAACGGTGAATTTGACATCTTACTTTCTATACAAATAGCACATTATATAATCGCCTCCTAACTCTTTTGGAAAACCCAGTAATAATTGACTTTTACATAATTTATTTAAATATTGGAAGTTTACGTGACCCAAAATCCTGTGCCACTTTTCTTTTTCAGACACTTGCTCATTTTTTGCTATATTTACTATAATTTCCTTATTTCTTGCTTCAGTAATAACACTTTTCATGTAATACAAATTATTTTCTTTTTCAGCTAATGCAATTAATTTTCCATTTTTATCAAAAATCTTTGTACTGTCATATTTAGAAACTATTTTATGAGACTGTGTCACTCGTGCAAAACTAATTATGTTTTTCTTCATATTTTCCACAAAATATACATTATTTAAAGTTATTTAGAATCATATCCAAATATTTTAAATGTAGCTATTATTTTTCCAATTTTCGTAGCATTGAGAGTTTTACCGTCACCTAGCCTCACTTTAACCGGGTCATTTAAAGTAATAAATTCATCATAATACGAGTCACAATTTACTATGTGGTCTGTACAACCGCTATCTAAGATCCACGTTAATTCATTATAACCTCTCAATATATTATTATTACAATTTATATATAATACAACATTACTTATCTCAGCCGTGAAAGCCGCTTCACTACCATTGCTTTGTGATGACGAGGACTGCTTATTTTGGTTGCTGTCTCTGAAACCATAACTGTGATGATATGAACTTCTGTTGTTGCCGCGTGGATAACTTCGATTATTATTAAATCTTCCTCGTTGAAAATCCCTGTTGTAGTTGCCTCGATGTGTTATATTTTGATGTCCTCGTCTTTGTGTATACTGCGCTTTTATCTGTCTACAGTCTTTTTGTAAGTGTCCNATAGTCTCGTCTTTGTGTATACTGCGCTTTTATCTGTCTACAGTCTTTTTGTAAGTGTCCAACTGCTCCGCACTTATAACATTTACCTCTCATTTCGGCGGCAAATACATTAGAATTATTTCGTTCTTGCTTTTCCAATTTCTGATTAACTGTTTCTAGACTTTTCATAGCGATCTTCGATTTTAAGTATTCACATGTTCTCTCTTCTTCTTTCAGTACGTCGATCAAATCACCTATGTAACTGTATTCTTGTGGTAAAGCTTTTAGCATGTAACGGAGTTTTTCTTGTTCATCTAGCTTGCCACCGGCCACTACCAAAGCATTCGAAGCCTNCCAATTTCTGATTAACTGTTTCTAGACCTTTCATAGCGATCTTCGATTTTAAGTATTCACATGTTCTCTCTTCTTCTTTCAGTACGTCGATCAAATCACCTATGTAACTGTATTCTTGTGGTAAAGCTTTTAGCATGTAACGGAGTTTTTCTTGTTCATCTAGCTTGCCACCGGCCACTACCAAAGCATTCGAAGCCTTTTCAAACTCATCGAAGAATAGGGTTGCATTTTCATAATTTTTCAACTTAACATTTTCTAATTTGCTGCGGATACTATCTGCAACGCGGTGGACTCCTTTGAATACATTTCATCAAATTTTTTTATAATTTTATAAGCTGAGTCTAGATTACCCACGTATTCCAATTGTCGGTTTGATATGGAACTATATATATAATTCGTCGCTTTAATATCTTTCTTGTTCCAAGCATCCTCTGCTTCAGACGGAGACCTTTCTCGTGTTGCTTGTTCTTTACACTCTTTGAATTCCAACAATTTGATTATTCTTCTCTTCCAACTAACATATTCTAGTCCGTCGAATATTGGGACTACTACATCGTCTACTTTTACATATGAAGCCATTTTCTCATTTACTTCTGAGTCCACGCAATTTTCAATTAAACCTTTAAATAAGGATTTCCGTTAAAATTTTCACAAACAGTTTTCTTAACCGATCGTATAATTTTTCTACTTGCTCCTGTACCACAGCTTTCATAATCTAATAACATTCCTTTAAGTATCCTTTTTTTTTACACGTGGGTTATATTTACTCAAGCTCAGTTTTACGCTTTTACCATACCACCTTTTCTGCAAAGAAACCTTGCTCTGCTACCATGTTAGAATTATTTGAATTAATAAATAATATTTTATTTAATTCATTAGAGTTTGATTTATTAATATATATTCTTTAATTTAAAATGTTCACAAAACTTCAGTGCAAATTGTATGCCATTTTCTTAAGACGTCTAAAAGTCAATTAATACCAACCGGTTCGTATTTATGTGTGTATATGTATGTACATTTTTCTTGTTTCTTTTGCGGTCAATCATATGTTCACACATGTGGACATATGGCGCCACATAGTGTTGGAAAACAAATATAAATTTACTTATTTATTACAACAATTTCTTAAATCAGTTTGCAGCTCTCAAGAAAAAAATGCTCGTATACTATTTATTTCTTCAAGAAAATTTACAGCAAAAGCAAAGTGGTTTTTCAAGCAACAGAAATAGTAAAAAATATTTCTGGTGATTTTTCTTGAGAGCTGGGTTCTAAGCTTTAAGATACAGTTAGCCTCTCTGAGAGCAGGTGTGAGAGTCGGGTAGCGAATTCATTGGTCGTCTGTTGTGACTGCAGCTTTTCGACGTTAGGCTTTTTTGGCCGACATTTTTTGCTGCACAGAGGCGGGCGCGTATTTTGGCTGCAACAATAGTGGTCCGAGTAAGTGTTTGGGCCTCGGAGTATACGTACGTCTAAAACACTGGAAGCGCGCCTTCTCTTTATCACAACATGATACATTTGGTTTATCGTTTTTCGATCTGGAGACATCCACGTAGTTTGATGGCTCTTTTTGTGCTTGAACCTAGTACTGCCTACTAGCCTGTTTCGGGCCCCGACGAAGTCGATCAGACTCAGTCCACTGTCTGACATTTCGTCATGGAGACTGAATTTTCCGACGGTGGGTGCAAAGATCCCTGGCATTGAAGTCGCAAAGCACGATTTTGATATCATGGCGGGGGAAGGGATCGTATGTGCGCTCCAAGCGTTCATAGAAGCTACCTTGGACACTTCGTTCTTCTCCTCCTGGCAACATATAAAGAGATGTGGGCGCAAATCAGCGAAATGTTGAACAATGTTTTGATGTGGATGCGGAACAATCTTTTGATGTGACAGGTGTTCGTTCACCGGGGTGAATGGCAGTACTCGCGGCGAAGTCTTTCCCACCACAAATCCAACACCAAATTTGGCTCCTTTACGTGGCAGCTGTAGTAGACGTCGCATGATCTCAGGCATTTGTTGCCTTGCCCCGTCCAATTCCTAGGATGGCGGCGATATCAGCTCTTATTCTTACAAGGAATCCAACCAGCCGAGTAGAGGCATCTTTCCCATTAGGGGTCCAGACAATCCAGGTGCTTGTCCTCAAATAGTACGTCTTTCAACGTTTGCCGTAGTCGCCATCAAAATAGGGGGTCTCATCCGAGGCTTTGCATATTTTCTTCACCTCTGGGAGGGTGGTGGTTTCATAACCGAATACACGTTTATATAGCGAGCCGGCTGCTTCAAACGCCCGTTTACAGCTGCACCTACTGATAAACAAACGCTGCAGACTTCAGTGAGCCCTTAAACCGAATAACTCGGAGTGGTCCACCGCAGCTCTCTCTCTTTCTGCCGTGACCCAAGGCTCCACTCGGATTGGTTACTGCATCTCGCGCATGGGTTTCACATGTTGCCCAGAGTTCGCGAACGAGAACGAAAGAATCGGGATGGAGTGCAGCCGTGCAATTGTAACTGCATACTCAGCACAACGACTATACCCCATTGCACGACAGCTACGACAGTAGTAATTCGCCGGAAAGGCAGAGATCTAATTATCCCTGATAACAGTCGCTTCGAATAAACGTACGGGTTCTGTTCTTATCCATCATGGGCCAAATTTGGCGTAATGCCCAGACGTTAGTTCTGTAGCTGATCATTTGTGCCAGTTCGAGGAAATTCGTCTTGAACCCGAGATTTTACGATTCCGCTTCCTGAAATAGTTTACGATCGGCACGTACCTGGGCGCGAATCGTAACATCCGTACACGGATCGAAAACCGTACGAAAGAAATTACGTGATACGTCATTCGTATAAGGTGAATGGGATAAAGAGTACGTTGACGTACATTATAATCCGAAAAATGTGTTTTTACGAGGCCCTGATCTTGCAGGTTCGTTCGCCTGCCAAAATATCTTTATGACCTGACCATTTCCTGTTCGTACTTCCAGCTCATTTAGAGTCCTGAATCTGTTTGCGTGCTTTTTAAAGATCTAATGGTGAATTGGAACTATTGATGCTTCCCCATCTTCACTCTTTTACTAAGATAATTTCCGCCAGAGGTTCTGATAACTGCCTGCGGAAGAACGGGGTTGCAAGCGCCTTCATTATCAAGAAAGACTTCTGAAGTTCCTTCATTGAAGTCCAAAACCTTTTCAGTGTTAGCCAAAATTTGATAAAGTGCAGTATCTACATGACTACTCAGTTTTCATGACAGTTCTCTTGGATTTAACCAAAACAGGATGTACGAATTTTCTGAAGGCGCCCTCTTGGAAACTTGCGTTTAAGAATCTAGGCCATGCAAATAGAATGATCAGTAACGAATACATACGGCTTGGTACAGCTCTATTCTCCGTAGGTGGGTCTGAACCGGAACAACCGGCAATGTCACTTTGCGTACAGACAAACACTGTGATTGGGCGTAACCCAAGCCAAATAACAAAGCCCCACAAAAAAAAGTGTCATGTACTTTTGACAGGAATACCCTACCCCCATGGGGTTTTGTGCCCTCAACACGAATCTGAAGTCAGTTTTGCTCCATCACGTCTGGATTTATTTCTAACCTCAAAAAACGTGTCTGTCACATAATATCCGCCATATATTTGGGGGTTAGGAATAAATCGTGATTCATGTTCAGGACACCAAAACACATAGCATATTCATATCAAAAGTACATGACACTTTTTTGTGGGGATGTATTAAAGACGTTGACAAAAGGCTGATGGATCTTACCAGCGCGGTTACGGACTTGGTCAATAAAATATCAGCAAAGTATTCACAATATCTATCATATTCATCATCGGATAAGTGCCGAGAAAATAATTGGTGCAGTCTAGGGTGATTGACTCGGTTGTTCGCAACCGGTTTCAACTGGTTTTTTTAAATTGTTGGCGGTTTTTTTAATGTTGATTGTCCGAATACCGAGTAAACCGGATTTTTAAAATCGAATAAACCATATTTTCAACTAGTTTAAATATATGCATACCCAGAACAAAAATTTATATATATTTATTTTGTTGAAAATGTATTTTATGTATATGTATCTCAATACTGGTCAATTTTCCACTGCAGAAAATTCCTTCAAAAATGAAAGGAACTTCGTCTAAATCAGTTAATCGACTACATACATGTCGTTTTCATCTTTATTTCGTGGCGTATATTGTGTTCTTAAGTTAAATAAATAATAATACATATAACATTATATGCACACACATATTTTTTGTCTATTCCAGCTTCATGTTATCTTGACCTATTAACCTAAACGTACCCCCTTCCTTGCAATAAATACAAAATCCAGTTTTCTTTCATTAGTCTCTTTGATGTCGCCATCATTGTCTTTGGTATCTTGTAGACTAGCCTGCTCATTATGGGACTCTCTTTCGGCCGCAGCAATATCATCTAAACTGTTAAAAAATTCTTCGTTTACCAAGCTATATCCCAAACGCTCTTCCTTCACGGCGATGTTATATTCTTCGAGATAATTATCGCCAATTGTAACAGTTTTGCCGATTTTTAAATAAGGGCCTGTTTCTTCTGTTAAAGCAGGCCAAGCCGGGGTATCTGGGGCTGTTGGTACTCCATTAGTCGCAAAAGAAGTCCAGAATGCAACCATGCGCTTAGCAATTTTGACGTCACGATTCAAATTTAGAATTCTAGCCCTCGGCCAAGGGAAGAGATATAAATTATCGTCGGTTAAAGATACTCCAAGTTCAAAAGGCATCAATCCTTCGATGTCTTCGCGGCTAGCGTAACGATTAAATTCGCCTTCGTAATCAAATGAATAAAGATAAGTGCTGTTAGCAAGTTTCTTTGCATTCGCTTGTAGCGTCAATAAAACAGGATTCTTAAACGGTATTGTGCTGCTCATCTATGAGTGTAATCAAATAATGTTAAAAGATTTTTCGATTTCTTATATGTGTACATATGTAAATGTTAATGTTAAGACTCACATCAATAAGACCGGGAATGAGTTTCTGAAAAGAGCCGTTCTTTATATCCTCGCCTGTGAATATTTCTTCCTGTGCAAACTTCATCCAAGAACCTGCAGGATCAGCTCCATTAGTCTGGGATATTATGTGATCAATGTAGCCAATGCCATCAAGTTGGTCGTCAATAATTGTCTCGTTAAAGTTATCAATAAAGATGTCTGAAATCAATAAACGCATTTGGCGGTTTCTTTTGAAAACATGTATGTACATTAGGGTGGTCCTAAAATGCATGTGGAGGGAGGGGGGGTTAAGTCGGAATTTTAATGCTCCCCCTAGAATTGTTCTATAACGAAAAAAATTATACTCCTTTTTATGCTGAAATCAACAAAATATTTAGAGGTCGCTCAAAGCGCTCAAAGTTTTCCATGTATTTTATATGAGGAAAAAACAAGTTTTCCTAGAAATGGTATAGAATTCTTGAAAATCAATAGGGCTGTTCAAGATGTGGTGGAAATAGTCTGGGATTTGCAGTTGGGATTGCATTTGCAAACTTTATGCTTGCTGTCATGACAACCGTGTGCATTTTATTTTTGTGAATTTACAAATGCAACGAATGCAAATTTTAGAGCATATGCACAAGATCCTGAACAGCCCTAATATTTTTTTCTATCGGAAAATTTTGTTTCTCTTCAGGAGACTGCCAATAAATATACAATTTTTTAATACTAGCGATTTTTATGGGTCCGCCATGGCATTTTTTTAAGTTTTTATGGGTCCTACAAAAAATAGTTAATAATAGAAAATGGTTAAATAAACAATTGGGTAATGTTACTGGAAGTCTCGTGAAGAGAAACAAAGTTTTTCGATCGAAAAATATTTGTTTTCAAGAATTCTATATCATTTCTAGAAAACTTGCTTTTTCCCATATAAAGTAGATGGAAACCTTTGAGGCTTTGAGCGACAACTAAATATCTTTGGATTTCACAATAAGAAACCATGGGTATAATTTTTTCGGTATAGAACAGTCGTAGGGGGTGAGAGCATTAAAATTCCGACTTTTTTACCACCCTAATGTACATACATACATATATATATATTAAATCTTTCATCTTAACATTTACCTTTTAGTATAAAAGTGCCAGCATTTTTCACACTACCACCAAGCGTGGGATAAGCCTTAAAATCTTCTGATGCTAATAGCTTCCCTGGTTGTTTTGGTAGTATTCCAGATGGACCGCCGATAACAAATTGCACCGCTCCATAGTTCCCCACGCCCAAATGAGCGTTGGCTTCACCGTGTGCACCGAACGCAGTCAATAACGCTGTCGTGTTCAGATTTCGCAAGCACTTGTTAAGAGCATCTATCTTAATGAGATTTTTGCAACCAGCGTGTTTGGATATGTCCTTAGCCGCCGGCAATGGATTGTCGGTTATGAAGGCAGGCGTTAAAGCCGTGCCAGATTGATAAATAACTCGGTGAAACAGACCATGCGGAACCTTAAGTTATTTTAGTTTTATTTGATTTTAAAATTTATTCGTTTGTATTAAGAAATACTGAGGCCGTTAAGACTTACCACAGGGCTCATCGTCAATACATTAATTATAGCAGAACCACCCACTTGGCCGAAAAGTGTAACCCGTGTAGGATCCCCACCAAAAGCTGTAATGTGCATCTGAATCCATTTTAGGGCCAAAATCACATCGTGCACCGCTGCATTTCCTGGAATGTCTTCGCTCATTGTGGATAAAAACCCAAACGGACCTAAGCGATAACGTATCGAAACCAGAACAATATCTTCTTCTAATAAATAACTAGGATTCGCTTGAGCGCTGCTGCCTTCGAAGAGGAAGTCACCATGAATATATACCATGACGGGTGCATTGCTACTGAGCTATTAAAAAAAATACAATGTACGTAATTTTTTAGCTTTTGAAATGTTCCATAAAGTAGTACATATTCAAGTGCAGATAAGCTAATTCTAAAAAATCAACGGTAATTTTTAGCCACTTGAAACTTACACATTGTTGCACTACAAAAGAATAGGCTATAAAACTGTATACTCAAAAAAATTCCAACACTTCTGAGAAAAAAGCAGCGTTGCCATTTTAGTCGTTTTCCGGCTAGATTTAGTCGGTTGCGACAGCAAACAGCCGGAAAAAATTCGATTTAGCCGGCAGCCGATTTGTTAGCCGTTTTGCAAAAAAAAATTAGCCGTTTTTAGCCGATTTTGCTCTTTGCCTTATTTTATTAAAATTCAGATATACAAGTTTTTATTTTTACAAATTTAGTGCTCCAAAATCTATTAGAAATGGCTAGTCTTATCTCTGAGAAAATTTTCATGTCGGACTGTGTTATATAAAATTGAAAAACAATCAGAAAGTGAGCCGATTTCAATATTTTTTGTTTTAAGCGAGTGACACAAATACACATAAACTGGGACGCGTCATTTTAGCAGATTAAAAAGTTACAAGTTTTGCTGAAATTTTGCAGAATTTTCATAATTTTTACACCAAGTGTGAAATCTGTTTGTAGTATATGTTGTTTGTTAAGTAATGAGCTACATATTCATAAAAAATAATAAATATTAAATAAACTAAAGAAAAATAGGCAAAACTTGCTTCAATTTTGCGTCCCAGTTTATATTTGGGAGAACGCAGCGGGAATTTTCTTCATACAATTTTTGTTATGAATGTCTTAAATTTAAGTGTGAAGTTTTATTCTCCACACTTAGAAAATAAAAGAGCACAAATTTCGATGTGGAGCAAAACTCTCTGGGAAGACAATACATGGTGCAAACATACTTTTTAAATTTTATAAAATAAAACTGCAGTAGTTTTCATCTTATGTGGATAATTCTTGTGACAAATACATAGTTTCGTGCTTATATTTTTGTATATATATTTTTAGCAGCACCACATCTTTATCAGAAAATTCCGAGAATCCAAAAATTGGTACTGTTACAAGTTGCAGGCATCATTTTAACTCGACCTCTTTCCTGTTCCACGGATAATGGTACATCTTTCAGAGGTTTAAAGATATTTTGCGTCAGCAATTTGTTATCAACCTACGTACCCTACCTCGGAAAAGCAAAAAACTATATATTCGAACGTTTGCTCAGGTGTACCGAATTCTGGCAGTTTGGAAACGCGCAACACTTTTAGTATTTTCATCCAACTTCACTAACTTCAATTTTTTTTTCTACCTTTTTAAGAAACAAAAATTTTTCTGCTATTGAATCTGGTGGCATGATTTTAGTTAAATGTCATAAACTTCTTAAAGGTGAAGTGGTCGGCAACAACAACGAATGTCAATAAATTAAACTACCTTCTGCTTTCACAGCTTTACCTGTTCATTTCTCAAAATATTGCCCTCCGACTAAGCAAAAGTGCCATACTTTCAGCTAATATAGCCATTTTGCGGGACAAAAAGCAACCTACTGAAAATGATCCAATATTTATAAGAAAGCAAAATTGTTTAATAGAAAAGAAAACGCCACAAGTTTTTAATTTATCTCTGTTTTTATATTTAAGTAATACAAACATGACTTCTGATGTAAAGCTTAGCTACGTATAACGACAGTTTCCTTAGTTAAACAAAAAGAAAGTGGTGTACAGCTTAGCTACGTATAAATAATCTTTATTAACCAAAAAAAATTCAATGGATTTACTAGTCTTTCTAATTGTAGTTTATGTATTTAAAAAAAATTCAATTCTGGTTGAAACATTTTAGCCGTTTTTTTTTGTACAATCTAGCCGGTCGCCCTGAAAAGTTCTGGCAACACTGGAAAAAAGTTTGAAATATGTTCATAAGACGTAGCTGTTAAGCTCATCTGCTACGAAACTGTTGGCAACTGTTGAACCCAACAATTACGTCTTGGAAACGGCTTGATGAATATGCTGCGAAATGAACAGCTGATAAATGTAAACAAATGAAATTGCAATAAATAGAGATAGTTGCGCCGATAGTATTCACAATTCAACGCTGAGCTGCCGCCGTGTTGAAAAAATCGTTCAATGTTATAATGAATTAAACAGTGTATAATTATACAGCAAACATCTTAAAAACATATATCGCTAGCTTAGAAAGAAAAGTTGCTAAGTCCCATTTTAAAAATTTTACAGGAGAGGAAAAAATCTTCCTATAGCCATTTTCTTTAACTATTTCGCAAGACTTTGAATCAAACATTTTGCGCGTTTAAAGCAAAGCAAAACTCCATAAGAATCAGAAGGATTCGATATTTATTAAAAGATGTCGTATTATTTTGGCCTTATCGGATTTGTGGTGCTTCTTTTGGACTTAGCGAATTTTCCTTTTACTGCTTATGAAAAAATAAAACAAGTACCTTTACAATTTTCGAAACGATGCGTATTCAATTTCTCTAGCCTCCTGTATCAAAATATGAGTTTTCATAAAAAGCAGACTTAGCAAATTTTCACTCTAAGCTAGCGATATTTAGAAACGTAGTATTATCATAAAATATTTTAGTTACTTTATCACATCAGTAATATAAAATAGAATATATTTATTTGCAACTGCCACCTAACAAAGCGGCGTTAAATTTAATATAAGCGGTGTAAGTCTTTTCGATCAGCTGTTTAGGCTAAGCCGAACACGTTGAGTTCAGGTAGTGTAAAAAAGTTGCCAACTGTTGAGCTGAGCGGAACTACTCAACTGTGCGTTTCAAAGACAAATAGCCAACGGTTACGCAATAGCTACGTCTTATGAACGCGCCCAATGAAAATTTGTTGAATATTTTCTAGTTAAGTTTTAAATTTGGGTTTTATGGGTTTTGTTTGAGAATCAGCCGTAATTTAATTGAAAATTCTTAAAAAAAAATAAATAAACATAACTGGCAAACAATATCACTTTGAAATGGGAGTCTTATGGATTTAACCGATACTGTATGTAAGTACGTTAGAGAAGATTTTATTAAGTATCTCTTCTATAGGATTTTTGTACGAACTGGGAACTATAACTCACGAAATCATATAAAAGGACTGATTTGGTTTGAATTCAGTAACTAATGGTGATTTCTTTTTTACCAAAAAATATTGCCCTTCCCTGGTGCAAAATGTGTTATATGTTACACTCAACCCTGTAAAAGGGCATGCTTTGGCCTCCTTGTCCGTGTCTACCTCACGCAATTCATAATAGGGGTTTCGCACGAGGCGATTTTTCAGGCAACTTTTGCGTTCAACTCACGCAGGGTTGCACGAAAAAAAAAACTGAATAGCTAAAAATATCAAAATATAAAAAAGTATCAAAATATCCGCCATAAAAAGGCGTTTGCATTGTCCAACTTTGCATTCTACTTTTGGTTGAACGGCCTTTCAACTAATCGCTTTCAACAAAGTTGGTCGCCAGCCAACATTTAGCCATTCAACTTTTTTCCCTGCAACCCTGCGTGAGTTGGACGCAAAAGTTGAACGCAAAATCGCCTCGTGCGAACACCTTTTAATATTGTTGTTTTAAGCAACTATCTGATTTTCAGGGCAACCATCACCCCTGACCAGGGAAGCCAACTAGTGGGGAATTTCAAATTTTGCGGGGAATTCAGTTTGCGTGGGGAATCGGGGAATGTACCATTTTTGTCAGCAATTTCAGTTCGTTCAATTCTAGTACAACAAAGTTTCAAATGGCTAAAAATTACCGTTGATTTTTTAGAAATTTCTTTGTCGCATTTGCTTTCATATAAAGAATA
Organism: Rhagoletis zephyria; assembly: GCF_001687245.7. Classification (NCBI taxonomy): domain Eukaryota; kingdom Metazoa; phylum Arthropoda; class Insecta; order Diptera; family Tephritidae; genus Rhagoletis; species Rhagoletis zephyria. The sequence goes on along the minus strand of NW_016159410.1, from coordinate 49,759 downwards.
AACACAATTTATTTTTATATGGAAGAACACCGCAACAAATTCGGCAAAAAAATTCTAAAAAAAAAATTTTTCCACACTTGAAACTTGCAGTAGAACTGATTGAGTTAATAAACTGCATACTCAAAATCTTTCTAGAAAATCTAATTAAAAGGTCGAACTTTTTACGTAATTTTTTTTTTTTTTTAATATTGTACAAAGTTTGAAACTTGGATTTATACGGTTTTCGTTAAGAGTTAACTACATAATTATAAAAAATAACTCAAATTAAATAACCAAAAAAAAACTTATTGTAAAATCTTGGCAAAGTTTGGTGCGAATAAAATTTTTTCGACCACTGTATTATTATTATATAAGGCTCATTCCACGGTGACGGGTGTGATATTTCAACTCACACTTTAAGAAAGTTTTAAGTTGCTAAAGAATCGGTTGTCGAATATGCTAAATTACGTTCTGCTAAGAAGGAACATAGTGCTTTTGCGAGCGTGCGAGTTGCAATAGATCTGCTCTTCCTGATTTGGCTTTTAATATGCAATTGAAAACATTGTAATAAGCCTTGTAACCTCAAGTGTTTACACAACCAACCTTTGAACGCGGGATCCTTAGTCCAAGAATAAAAGAAAAAAAATTCGCGTACACTTGGCTTGCATCATATTTAAGTCATATGTGTTCAAAGAATAAATATGTTTTGAGGCGACTGCTGCAAAAAACGAAGCTTGTAGAGATTTATTAAGAAAATAATTCAAAATCAGTTCTACTTACAAGATTCAGTAACAAATTTGCCGAAAGTGTGAGAGTAAGGTCTTACTTTACAAGCAAATAGTACGCTATACATTGAATATATTTTGCATAGAGAAAAATTACTGGAAAGTTAAAAAAAACGTAATTTTTTACACAAAAAACGTCCAAATGACGTTAAGAACGTCAATCTGGAAACGCTGATTGTATGCCTTAGTAATTGTAAAGTACCTTATTTTTAAATAGTATGAGGCTATTACCTGTCAAACCGAGGCCGTTACCTGTAAAAACCGTTTTAGATACTTTTTTTGCCCCGACAAACGAAGTAATAGTTTCTTTTTATCCGTGACAGCATAGCTTAAGTTTTCCCATCGCTCGAGCAACATATCTTTATTATTAGCTTTATCCTCGCTGATCACAAACAGATATATGACACATTTCAGATTAGCAGATTAAAAAGGTAGCAGTCCCTGGCCGAATTTATTGAAGTTTGTCAAACTTTAAATTGTGACGGGTGTGACATGTGACGGGCGTGACCAACATAATCGGTTCTTTTTTCGAAAATAAAAGCATATAAATACTTAAAAGCAATTCGCACATATTTCCCTGTGTCATAGCCTTACTTTCGTCAGCTTTTTTACACTGTCCAAGATGTGTTTTCCTTCAAAAAAGAACTATTTTGTGTATTTGACATTAAAATATGCTTTGCTTCAATATATAATAAAATATTTAGTACTTGCCCGAAAAATTTTAAAATTACGCCGTTACAATGCTAACGAATTTTTCTCTCCAGTGACGGCTTATACAATGCAAAAAAGGTAATAGACTACGAAAATCAGTCTTGTAAATATTGAAAAAAATTAACCTCTCATATGGGTTTGTAAATGGTACAACTTAAAGTAAAAAAGTATCTGAGTTTGAGATAAATTTCAGAATTTTGGCTTTCAGTCTTGACAGTTAGATTTATTTACTCTTACTTACTAGAAATAATACAGTCATATTCTTTAGTTTATTTTCGTTTCATTCGGTATCGATTGCCGTGGAATGAGCCATAAACATTTTTTATTTTTTATTTGTTAACTAACTTTATAAAAGTTTGGTTCCGCTTATGAATACATAATAATAAAGTAAACATAAAGACCAGCAATATCGAGCCCTAACCGCCAAAATAACGTAAGAGACATTTTTTTCAAAGTTTTCTTTTTGATGCAGAAATATCCCTAGAGCGTCTAGATGCATTTCTGCATCAAAAAGAAAAATTTAAAAAAAATGTCGCTGACGTTATTTTGGCGGTTAAGGCTCGATATATTAAAATAGACAAAATATTTTTTTTTTGTAAATGGAGATGGGTGGCGAATTTTACGAAATTTCGGGCAAAATCGGGGAATTCTCAAAAAGAGTTGGCTACCCTGCCCCTGACTAAGCTTCAAAGGGCAGGGAATGTGCCTTTTTGCCTTATAAGAGTGTGGCATTTTAAGAAACGGACACAAAATTTTCTCACCCTTTGCCTGCGGGGCAAGCGACATTTTTTGGTAGAAACGAAATCACCATAAGTACATACATATGTAATTGATAAGTAATATACATATTTGTAAAAAAATTACCGGCAGATAGCGCTGTAATAGTTATTGCGAAAATTCGCATTTACTATCCACGACACGACATTATACTGATATACCCATTAATTTAGACCTCACTGAAGAAGGTTTTTGAAATGCGATGCGCAAATAGTAATCGATATCTCATCAAAAGGAAAGGCAACTATAGAGGGTAGCACAGGGCCATGCGGGGAGAGGCAAAGAAATTGAACAAAATTTAACGTCTGTTTTTTTAATTTCCGTTTTCTACGAAACGATCGATATTGTGTTAATCGAAATGACAAATCGCTTCGTAAAAGACGATGCCATTCTCACAGCTATAGACACAGCAAATGATTTCGAAAAGCTTCAACCTTTCAGAGAGTTGGGCATCAAATTGCCAAATGAAATTTACCAAAAAGTTGCCAGAGTGCATAAACGAAATTCGTGCTAAGGATGGGAATTTGAAAAATTTTTACTGAACGGAAGTTGAAAGAATCAAGACCCTGGTACTAGCACAGCTATATAAGGTGCGCCAAAGAATGGAAAACGCGAGGGCAACCTTTTTGCAGCAATCGAAACTTTCCTCTACGAAACGGCAGTAGGTGAAACATACTTTTTGTCTTCGAGAAGAATCAAGCGGCCTCAACGCTTAAGCATATGTAGGCAGCTGCTCTCCTAAAGCTTGAAAGATGAATTGGAATTAAAAAAATATATTAAACAAATAAATAATACAAAATGATGTGCGTATTCGAGTTCGTTGTGATGCTCTCCATTTTCACATTAGGCCTGCGATTTTCCACGGTGATAACTTGGAACCACCGCAGCATTCTTCTTCGTCATTCTGTGTCGCTATTATTATTTTCTGATACAAATTTCACGCCGCATTCCTGCCTATCAGCATCACAACCTTCACACTCATGCCTTTCTGCCTCTCCTTTCTTCTTTTTAAAAATACGCCTCCAACCTTTTTTCCCAGTATCGCTCAATTGTTGCGCGCGTCCGCGCGTAGAGCAGGGTAGCTTGGAATGATGCACATTTCTATGCAGCGGCTGAACGGCACTTTTCGCCATACCAGCTGTTCCTGGTATGGGTGACACCAGCCAACCGCAGCGGTACTAAGATTTTGAGGGATCGATTACCACTGCTCATTTATATTCGCTTGATAAAAAGTTGTTTGAGTAGGATTCAGAGTCGATTGAGAATGTTCTCTTCCGGATGTCGTTTGTAACTACACTCTAAAAAGTGCATGTAAAACTACTACTGAAAAGTGTTTATTTTTGCAAATATACGCACAAGATATTCAAGATTTGATTTGGAACATGAGTTCTTTGAAGCATACACATGAAATGTTTAAAATTACAAACATTTTGAAAGTAAAGATGTATTTTTTGCAAATAATCAATATTAAGTGCTCATATTTACTAATTTTAAACACATTGTGTGTAATTTTTCTCTACGTAAAAAACTTGGTATGTAAAATTAAACAGACAGTATTTAATTTTGCACACATTAGGAGAGGAAGCTGTTTACCTCTCTTTATATGCGTAAATATAAACAAAATTTTTTTAGAGGAAATTTTAAACATTTTATGTGTAAACTGTGAAATTGTGAACAATAAATGTTTAGAACTCAAAAAACAAATCTGAAATTTGTTCTACGCCACACATATGATAAGTAACAGTACACAAGCAGTGTTTAATTTAATTAACACGGTGTGTAAATTTGCATTCATTAAGAGAGGAAACTGGTTACCTATCTTAATATGCCCAAATTTAAACAAAAATTTTTTAGAGTGTAGGTATGCAATACCGCTCATAAAATCATCGAATCCCTTTATATCAAACCATAAGGCTATTTCTGAAGTAAAGCATTTCTATTATCGGTGTTTGACGTTTGTATGTTTCTTGGCTGTAAACAAATCAAAAAATTACACTACGAAATTTAACTTTTTTATGCTTATTACGAGTCCGTAAGCATAAAGATTCCATCAGCTCCAGATTTTACGAAAAACGAGGTCAAAGTGTCAAAAAATCGCGTTTTTTGCAATATTTTAGAAGGTCTACCATAAAAAACAACCTTTAGAACCTTTAACTGGGGCTTAAATTAAAGCTATAACTCTCGGCTACTACCCCTGCACCTTGACCTGATGGTCACTAAAAGTCATTTATTGAACAATATAAAAACACTGGAATAAATACTGTGCTATTGAAAAAAATAAATAAGTTTTGCCAAAATCAGTTTTTGCTGTTAAATAAATAACTATAAGTGACCTTAGGGTTAAGGTTCAGGGATGGTATTTTAAGCGATTGTAGTCGAAAGTTTAAACCTTAATTTCAGCCCAAGTGGAAGGCTCTATCCCCTTTTGTTTAATTGCGGTGGGTACTCAATCTTCGCACAAAATCAGGTTTTGCTGTTCAATAAATGACTATAAGTGACCATCAGGTCAAGGTGTAGGGATGGTATTTTCAGGGATAGCAGTCGGGACTTCTAGCTTTAATTTAAGCGTAATACCGCCTTTTGATTCTTTGCTAGAGCTTCAAAAATATTGCCAAAAAAAAACGATTTTTTGACATTTTGACCTCGTTTTTCACAAAATCTGGAGCTGATGGAAACCTTATGCTCATGAATNCTTTTTTATGCTTATTACGAGTCCGTAAGCATAAAGATTCCATCAGCTCCAGATTTTACGAAAAACGAGGTCAAAGTGTCAAAAAATCGCGTTTTTTGCAATATTTTAGAAGGTCTACCATAAAAAACAACCTTTAGAACCTTTAACTGGGGCTTAAATTAAAGCTATAACTCTCGGCTACTACCCCTGCACCTTGACCTGATGGTCACTAAAAGTCATTTATTGAACAATATAAAAATACTGGAATAAATACTGTGCTATTGAAAAAAATAAATAAGTTTTGCCAAAATCAGTTTTTGCTGTTAAATAAATAACTATAAGTGACCTTAGGGTTAAGGTTCAGGGATGGTATTTTAAGCGATTGTAGTCGAAAGTTTAAACCTTAATTTCAGCCCAAGTGGAAGGCTCTATCCCCTTTTGTTTAATTGCGGTGGGTACTCAATCTTCGCACAAAATCAGGTTTTGCTGTTCAATAAATGACTATAAGTGACCATCAGGTCGAGGTGTAGGGATGGTATTTTCAGGGATAGCAGTCGGGACTTCTAGCTTTAATTTAAGCGTAATACCGCCTTTTGATTCTTTGCTAGAGCTTCAAAAATATTGCCAAAAAAAAACGATTTTTTGACATTTTGACCTCGTTTTTCACAAAATCTGGAGCTGATGGAAACCTTATGCTTATGAATTCGTAATCAGCACTGACAAGTCAATCAAAAACAGCTGTAACATTTGCCCCAACAAATTTTTCCCCATTTTTGTTGCCATGTGTTATAGATCATAAGAAGAAGCTTTCTTTACTAGGCTCATAATTTTATTTTTAATTGTAAGCTTCAGTAATAGATATGTAAATAAATAAAAAATATTCGATAATAAAATACTTTACTTAGACAGAACTATACATGTTAAAGCAATATTTAAACATAAAGTGAATTTTAAAGTTAAAAGTTACTTACTGTGTTTATATTTTCAATATTTTGTTCTTTTGATTTTCGAAGCCGTCCCTGTTAATTTGGAAGAGTTTTTAACATTACATTGACTATCGATAGTACTATCGATGGTAGCGTTTGACACTATCGATAGTATTGCTGGAAACTATCAACGAGTAATGATAGTTTTTTTCTGAAACATGGAAACTATCGATGGTGGCAATATCGATAGTTTTACAACTCTATAAGCTACTATTCCATACGAACACAGATATTAATAAAGAACACACTTTCAGGTACACAGATGTACTTACAAGTTTTCAAAACTAATACTGGATTTCCACTAGGCTTTAAATGGCAATTGACAAAGTAGGGCATTAACCAATAACCGTGCCATTACATCAAAAAAATAATTATTAAGTTCATTTCCACATAGTATTTTTTTTTAAATGGCATACATTTTTTGTTATTTCAATGCATAGTGGAAATTCGACATAAATACATGAGTTGAAAGGAGCATTTAAATTGAAATTAGCAACAAACCGTGGAATTTTTTGAAGCGTGCTTTGACAGATTAGCGATGCCCTATTTGAAGGTCAGTGGCTTATTCAAACTTTTAGCAGGTGTTGCCAAAATTCATCAATTAAATAGAAAAAATTAAAAACTATTGCATGAAGTGAAAGCACTTGTGAAATGGACCATTTGAAAAAGCATTCGACCAATGGACCAAATGAAAAAAATTGACCAAATTTGGTCCAGTGTTGATATTTTAAGTACAATTGTACTTTTTTCAGTACAATTAGTTTTAAAAAGTACAAAAGTACAATTTACCTATTTTAAGTACAGTTTCAACATCAAACATACTTTTTGTGCAAAACGTTGAAATCTCTGCCAGCACTTGTGATTATTAATCCGTTTGCGTTTAAGTAAATGGACATACCTATATTTCATATTTGGTACGAAACGAAATTCTGAATTGTAATTTTGAAAGTAAACGTGATTATGAATGGTAATATTACTGTTGAGCCTTGTGGTTATTGCGATTTTTTTTTATCACCGGTGGGTGAAATATCCCTCATCGCTATTTATTTTGAAAAAATCTTTGGAAATGCAGCTAACCTATTGACGATCCAGCATAAAATGAAGTAATTGAATAACTTGGGGTTGAAAGTAAACAATTTTACGTAAATTTCATGCGTTGAAACTAAAAATTTCTATTTTGGACCTCCAATTTAGTGTTACTGATCTCATTTTATATGATTTATTTTCCCTAATATAAACTGATCTATCATCTGTATAAATTTTTTGTCGTTATTGTCTCTATATTTGAATGTACATCCCGCGACAAAATTATATGGTTACCCGGGTTAGGCTATTTCTTTTATATTTTTTCTAATTAATATTATTTTTTTTTATTGTCGAACAAAACGAAATAAATCACAAATTCAAAGATTGAAAAAATCAACAAATTTTCATCAAAATTCCACAGTTTTTATTCAGGTTTTGTAAACATTTTTGAATGCCATTAATTTTTTAAAAGGTGCAAGTTTGAAATGTCTAAAAAATACCATTGATTTTTGTTTCTTTTTTTTTTTTGTTGACCTTCTACCATATAAGGATGTTTGCATATTATTTTATATGAAAAAATTAAATATATAGCTCAAACTAGGTAACCATAGAATTTTATCCCGCGGTGTACTTTTAAAAATGTGGAATACAATTTAAGAATTTATTTATGTATACTTAAGTTAAACTGTAAACTTAATGAAACTTGGTTTAACTTAGTGGGACTTTCTGACAAAACTGGCTATGACTTTATGGGCTAGTTGGAGAGATCTCAATGATAAGTTACGTTAAATTAAGTTTATCTCAACTGAAGCTGTACAATGAACTGAAAGATAAACTCACTGTTGTAGACAAAAAATAGTGTATGTTTGGTTGGAAAACGGGAGGTAATGTATTGACGGAGATGGTGAAAAGTACAATTAAGGTCAAAAAGTTACAGTTTTTGTCGTTAAGTTAGTACAATTTAAAAATCTCAAATATCAACACTGATTTGGACCAAAACGGCAACCGTGCTTATGGCATCCTCATTCCCACAGTTCTGGCAACAAACCAGTTGTACCTTGACACAGTAGTTTTCTATTTATGTGTTAGTGACAATCGAAAAATTCTGTACGTGGATTGTAGTTTCAGTCATTCGAGTTTTGCAGCGATGTTATTATGTTATGATGTACGAAAAAGCGCCTAGCGATATGTTTACACAGAAAAAAGGTCAGATTTGTAAAAATCAGGACGAATTAAAAATCAGTCAGGACACTTAAATTCGACCCTGAAATCAGGACATGTCCTGAAAAATCAAGACGTCTGGTCACCCTACCTGAACTAAGACTTCTTTTCTAGTTTATTTATGGTTCGCCCCTAAGCCTTGTTCTCTTCCGTTCACTTCTGTATTCTAGTGCGATGCTGTTTTCAGTTAAAATTTAAAATCATATCACTTCTAACTTTTTGCATTTTTTAAAGCTGATTGATTGAAATATTTACATACTTGCATATCGATGGTCCTCTGCAATAAAGACACAATGCAAAATAAAAAAAATAATAATTACTACTGTTAAATGGCTCATGTATCTAATCCTTGTCTAATCCTTGTCTAATCTTTTACTTTAGGATTAGACATGGATTAGAAAAGGATTAGAGACATGAGCTGCTTAAGAGCAATATGAGTTTTTATTTTTTGAATTGTGAATTGTATCGTTATGTACATAATATGTTTGAAGAAGTATTACTTACAGATTTTGAGCTGACACTTAAACGCAGACAGTCTTCGAAATCAACTTTCTTTTTCCGCCAAGTTTCAAAATTGTACAAATCTTGGGAGGAGGGACAGCCTACGTGTGGTTTATAGGCATTTAAGATTCCTTGCCATGGCTCAATTGGTTGTGGAGGCTATAATCAGAAATTTTTAGTAAGATAGTTGTTCATAAGACAAAAAAAAAACACATGTAAACGACAAGCAAAGATATTATTATGAACCTTAAAACGAAGTGCACCAACAGGAGCCTTCGCATAGGGAATATCAAGAAATTGTATAATGGATTTGCCCGACCATTCGGTCGTAGATGTACGGCCGCGAACTCGCCCAAGCTCTGGAATCTCTTTGGTTATATAACGGAATTTTTGAACCTTCACTGGACGTTTATTGGGTTTATCTCGACTTTCATTCTGATGCAATGCTGGAACCGGCAAATGTTGCTGCGGTTTTTGTTTGACTTTTTGACGTTTACCACTTTGTTGGTGTTGCTGTTGCGCGTAAGCATTTAGAGCCAGGACTACCAGAAACACCACTAATATAGATTTTACCATGTTAACACAAAGGCAACGATCAACCAACTGAATTGAGCTTTGAAAAATGTTACTAGTTAAAACTGTTGGATTTCTTTCTCTGATTCGGCTTTCTTTTTTCTGATTTGGCTTTCTTTCCCATTTTGTGCGATTTCTTCTATGTATTTACAACTATAAATATTCAGATTAAATTAATTTTTGCATAAATAGTTATGTTTACATATTCATGAGCATATGCACAAATGTGCAAATTGACATTGGAAAGTTATATGAATAACCAATATGACAAAATAGTAGGGCATTTCCTGCAATACATCTATGATCATGCCCGCCGAGAGAGGGGTCAGCAGTTAATTGACTCGGGCCCGGCTGAAAGTCAGGTCAAATTTTTCAAAATGCAATAACATCCCTGTAGTCAAATGTACTAGTTGTAAACTACCTCACAACTAGTATGAACTGCATGCCCAACTAGTCAGCCAACTATCTTTTTTCCATGCAATCAACTGGTATTTTTAAAATGGGGATATCCTACGAGATGGCAATTGTCAGATTCTGGTCAGAAATATACCAGTTTCATACTAGTTCAAAATAGACAGAAAAATCCTAGTCCAATTATGGACCAAAACCACTACTTTGGAAGTCAAAAAATAAAATTAATTCATGAATATACAATTAAAAAAAACGTTTAATTAAGTACACTTTAATACATTACACATTTTTATTTAGTTTAGATTTGCCAATAATTAGTGTTAAATTGTTTGAGTATTAATTAAAAGGGAAAATAAATAGATACAAAAACATTTCAAACTTTCGAACATAGATTTAAATGCATTTTTTGATGCTACAGACGTTACTGCTTCGAAAACGCAAGTACGCATAGTGATAGAGCTTTTTAGAAAAGTATCGATACCTGTACTCATTTATAATACTCTAAAAAAGAATCGATGCCAGTACTCATATTTACAAAAAAGTATCGATAATACTCGTACTTCCAAGTATTTTTAGGGCAAACGCGAAAAGTTAACAAAAATCAGATTGCTTTGTTTACATATATGTACATATGACCTCTTTCTTTTTGTAAATTGAATAGCATTGGCTTTGGCGACGGCGAGTACCGCAGACGATGGAACGATGAGCTGTATGAGCTTTACAACGATATGGACATAGTGCAGCGAATTAAAATACAGCGGCTCCGCTGGCTTGGTCATGTCGTTCGAATGGACACCGACGCTCCAGCTCTGAAAGTATTCAACTCGGAACCCGCTGGTGGTAGCAGAGGAAGAGGGAGGCCCCCACTGCGATGGAAAGATCAGGTGGAGAAGGACTTGGCTTCACTTGGCGTTTCCAATTGGCGTCAGTTGGCACAGAGGAGAAACGACTGGCGTGCTTTGCTGAACTCGGCCAAAATCGCTTAGGCGGTTACAGCGCCAAAAAAGAAGAAGAAGAAGAATCCTAATCTGAGGTCTGTTTTACTCGTTTTTGTGATTTTATTTTCACAATTTTCGCAATTAACTCCAAATTTAGGAGGTGTACGAGTCAAATGGACCTCAGTACATGTCGATATGTGGGTCTGGTTAAAAGTAGATACCACTTTTCTTGTGTGGGCCAGTGTTATCGAAAGTAAGCGAACATAATTACTGATGTAGTTACATCTTGTTAACTTACATAACTACTTGAATAACACCATTTATGAAGTATACATAGTTTAAAACCAAAATCGTAGCATTATTTAACCACATAAATAAGTAAAGAAAAACCTTATTAAAAAAATATTTAGTGCAACGGTATGTCATTTTTACAAAAATTAATTGTTTAAGAAGTCAAAGTTGGACATATCATTTTGTACCAAATTCAAAATGATATTGTTTGCCACTTATGTTTATTTATTAATTTTTAAGATTTTTCAATCAATTAAAATGCAGTTCATTTCTTAACAAATACCATATATTTAAACCTAAGCTTAAGATTTTGTAGAACACTTAAAAAAAATTCATCATAATTTCAAACTATTTTCTCAGAAGTATTTTTTCAGTATACAGTTTTATAGCCCATTCAATTAGTGTAATAATGTGCAAGTTTCAAGTGGCTAAAGGTTACCGTTGATGTTTTAGAATTTTTTTACCGAAGGTGTGTAGCGCTGCAACTGAATTTCAAAATACATATTTCCAAATAAAGAAGATAGTGAGGAAGAGAAATTTTGGCGGACGTTAGTATATGATACGTGATCAGCTTTATGAGAAAAAATCAATTTGAAAAAATCTTGAGTTGTTTTGACTGTTTTTGATTAAGGGCGCGTTATGTTCATTGAAAATTAATAGTCTCATACCTTGTCAAATTTTTAATGTAAACTTTACATTATGCACCTACATTGAATGCTGTTCAGAAGTTTGATATAATATTCTTTGTAGTTTCGAAAAAATTATATAACATTCAATTCTAATCTTGAAAGGTGGTAGATTTTACTGAGAAATATTAATCTACTAGAGTCGATTGTGTAAGAACTTTCGCAGCTCGTCTTCCTGATCTTAAGAAGACCCTTGAAGCTATTGAAATATTTAATCTGACCGCCGAGACAAGATCATAATATTTGAAGGGTATTAAAACGTGCACTGAGGGAAAAAAATAGTAAGATCAAACAAAACCGTATTTGATCTGGTGACAGGTAACAAGATCAACGGAAATAAGGTCAATTGACACCATTGCGAAATAATGTCCAGAAATATTTCGAAATAAAGTAAATTGTGCTATTACCTCATTCAAATGGAAATAACTTCAACAATGCTTAAATTATGTTGATTAAAGAAAAAATGTGGTTCTTGCATCGTACGTGAGATATGAATGCTTTTACAATAAACATTGCCCCGTAAGTGTTGTTTCCATAGATGAAAGGGGTTATTTCAAATCCTCTGTGTGCTATGTATTAATCAACACAGAATCATGAACCATCACCAATTGATTTTATTTAAAAAAAACTATTTAAATTACGAATATAATAAAAATACGATGTAAAAACCCAAACGCAAATGAACTGGAATACGAGAAATATTTGAAGAAATAATGTAGAAATGATCCAGAACTTGCAAAACATGGTTCGTTTCCACAAAAATAAAGCGAACACCCCGGAGGAACACTGAAAGAATTGTGTTTTTAAAATAGCATATTTTGAACGAATTAGGAATGTCTAAGGTGGAAAAGAAACCTTTTGCATAAGGAAACAATTATAGAAAAGGAATTTTCTTACACTGTATTCATGTCGCCCAACAATTTGTGACATCATTTAAAAGCAGGTACGGAGAACCACGGCACTATTTATTAGATGGCAAGAATGATAGATAGATAATGATTATTAGAATACAAGATTGCGCCAATGAGAGAGGATTTTTGAGCGTAATTTTTGCTTGACGTCATCTTGGTGCAATTGCGAGAGAGAAATGCCAAATCGCATATAAAAATATGTAAACAATGCAGAAAAATGTGTTATTTTAATATTACATGGCTCAATTTTGTAGGAATCGAAGATTGATTAATTAGGAACACGTACCAATAATTTTGGGCATGTACCCCTTTAGGTAAGTGCGATTTTTAGCACATGAAAAAATGGATGCGTTAACAGTGTTTGCAATTTCATTTAGCCCAAAAGGAATGTGTGCAGCAAAGTGAATTTTTGGACTCGCCATTGTAAAAAGCCATGCAGAGTGCATATTTATATTTGTGGACGGTAGCCAACCACCATAAACTCCACAGCTGTTGACTCCACAGCTTTTATTTGATGACTTTTGTACCATTTCCGAAAGGATGAATGATTGTGGCTTCTTTGGAAATAAATATTCTATGTAAGTAAAACATAATTTAAGCTGAAATTTTAAATGTATAATAATTTGGGCACTGTTTTGTATTAAGTACGTAACAGCGCGGTAAGATGCCGCTTGAGTTAGCGCCTGGCGACCTTATCCACTGGTGCAATACCTCATACCAGCACTAAAAAAATCAGGTACTAACAAAAATAAGTACGTAGTGAAGTTCATGTATCTATTTACTGTAGAAACTGCTTTCGTATGTATGCCATTGCCAGCAAACTAAACCACCAACTGTTTACATTCACCATGGAAATGTACCTACTACAATTCACCAAGGAAAGGCCAACANAATCAGGTACTAACAAAAATAAGTACGTAGTGAAGTTCATGTATCTATTTACTGTAGAAACTGCTTTCGTATGTATGCCATTGCCAGCAAACTAAACCACCAACTGTTTACATTCACCATGGAAATGTACCTACTACAATTCACCAAGGAAAGGCCAACATGGTTCTATGTAGAAGCTCATAGCTCACACACATATCACAAAGCTCGATTTGGTGTTTAATGCATCTCCTCGCCGACATAACTGCTTCCACTTTTTCGCCCGGTTTGCGTCCGTAGGAAACGAAAAAAAACTTATATCGCACGCTTTCCTTTGGTTTTCACTATTACACTTTGCCACTGCACACTTCATTTTGCTTTGTAATGTCTCAATAATTGTTTAAAACCACTCAGAATTATTAACGCATAAATATTAAAATTGTTATTTGGTTTTTTCGTATGCTCACTATCAACAATTGCACCAAGATGACGTCACGCACAGTGTTGCCAAACATGGGCTTTTCCTAACAAAACTGACAGGGTTTTTTCCATTTGGTAGGTTGGTAGGCTTGATTGAATTTTGGTAGGTTTCGGGACTACGAGTAATAGTTATTTGAGAAAAATAGAAAATATGTATCTCCAAACAATTTATTTTACATGAATATTTTACAGGTGCGTTCGTATAACGGCGGCCGCCAATATGCAATACGAACATCCATATATACTTTATGGAGTACTTGGACCAAGATTCCAGGAAAGTCTGCCAATGGGCTTGTATCCAACCATATTCTGGGTTCGCGAATTTTATCGTAGAAGGCCAATGAGACCAAAATAAATATTATGTCAAATATTCAGGAAGCGTTAGAAGTCTTAGAGTCTTTTAAAACGGCATGAAGGCTTGTGAACTCTTGAACCACCTTGGAGCCCCGATAGTGTACAGTTGTGGAGGGTTCATGGCCATGAAGGGTTTGAAGGCAACGAAAGGGCTGGCTGTCTTGCAAAAAGTGGAGCCCAAATACGTTTGCATCTAAAGGATACACTGCTGACCTACTTAGGAGCTAGCTGGGAATTGCTGCACCCTGGTGGAAGTCGAAGGGAATAAGACAATCAAAGAGATTCATAATTTTTCAGGAGGAACTCCGAAAGATACCTTGAACTTAAAACTCTTACTGGCTACCTGACAACAGACTGCAAGTTAACGTACCAACTAAATTAAAGGGTGTTTCTGTAGAGACTGACTGTAGGTTTTGTGGACCGGTGAAGGAAACCCCAGAGTATATTCTGTGTGCCTGTCCACGAAGCATGAATAGTAGGTTTATGCACCTTGGAGAAGGATTGTCTTCTCTACTACATTATTTTGTTGCTATCCTACCTATTTCTCCTAGTGATGGGCGAGTCCGAGATGTTTTAGTCGATTGTTCAAATATCTCGATTGTCCTCGATGTTTTCTCTCGTAGACGATTTGTCACCCGAAAAAGTCGTGCTTAAGCTGAACTAACAGATTCGTTAACAATCGACCAAGTCATCTCGGTCTCGCTGGTTCTCTGTCGCAGACTGTGGCAACGAATTGCCAGTCGCGTTTAACATTCGATAAAAATCGGTCAAAACATCTCGGACTAGCCTTTGGAAATTTTGGCAACCTCTCATACGAGGTTTTGCATTTTCTTGATACGCGATTTTGTTCTTTGAACGACGTTATGTACTTGTGTTTTAGGATTTTTTGCTGAAGTGGTTGCGGTTTTCTTCCATCTACAAGTAAATTATGTTTATTCGTTATATGAAAGCAAATGCGACAAGAAAAATTCTAAAAAAATCAACACTAATTTTTGCCATTAAAACTTTATTAGACTAAAATTGAAGGAGCTGAAATTCCCCACAAAAAACGGTCCATTCCCCGATTCCCCACGCAAACTGAAATTCCCAGCAAATCGGAGAATTCCCACGAATTGGCTCCCCTGGTTCACACGATAAGTCAGTGATAAGTCAGTCGACTCGAAACAATCGAAAAACATCTCGATTGTGCAGTCGGGCAGAGAGTCGATTATTGACTCGATTGTAATATTGCAACGATAGCGATTCTCTCGATCGTTTAAACATCTCGGACTCGCCCATCACTAATTTCGGTGACAGGTAATAAGGTCAATTGACTTTATTTCCCACCCTGGTGCGAAATAAAGTCAATTGACATTATTACCTTTTTAAAAACGAAATAAAATCCATTGACATTATTTCTCTTTCAAACATTAAATTTGTTTAGCTTCACGGCGGCCCGCGTTAGCGCCCCATACCGCGCGCCCCGCGTACCCCGCACGACCGGCGCGCACACCACGTCACGCTACGCTGCAGTGTAAGAAAATTATTTTTCTATAATTGTTTCCTTATAGAAAAGTTGGNACGGCGGCCCGCGTTAGCGCCCCATACCGCGCGCCCCGCGTACCCCGCACGACCGGCGCGCACACCACGTCACGCTACGCTGCAGTGTAAGAAAATTATTTTTCTATAATTGTTTCCTTATAGAAAAGTTGGTTTCTTTGCGATCTTAGACGTTCCGAATTCGTTCAAAATATGCTAATTTAAAACACAGAATTCTTTCAGTGTTCCTCCGGGGTTTTTGGACATGGACTGTTTCTTCAATTTAATAGTGTTCGCTTTATTTTTGTGGAAACGAAACATGTTTTGCAAGTTATGGATCATTTCTACACTCTTTCTTCAAATATTTCTCGTATTCCAGCTGTGCGCAGGCGTTTAGTTTTTCGGATCGTGTTTTTACATATTCGTAATTTAAATTTTTTTTAATAAAATCAAATGGTTGTTGTTCATGATTGTGTGTGGATTAAAATTACAACATTGAGGATTGGGCAATAACCTTTTTCATCTATTAAAAAACAACACTTACGGGGCAATGTTTATTGTAAGAACAACATTTTTTTCTATGAATCGACATACTTTAAGCATTGTTGACGCTATTTCCATTTGAATGAGGAAATAGCGTCAATGACTTTATTTCCAAATTTTTGTTGACTTTATTTCGCTTTTGAAAAGGTAATAATGTCAATTGACTTCATTTCGCACCAGGGTGGGAAATAAAGTCAATTGACCTTATTACCTGTCACCCCAATTTTCCCCCACAATAAACATACATATGAAGCGTAGTCGCGAATAACATTGGAAAACTCCCGCTTCGGATATGGACAGTTTGTAGTTAGCGTAAACGATCACAGCGACACGGTATATTTAAGAACGTAACTAGAAGCATAGAAACAATTTTGATGAAAAAATTGTTTTTCTCGGGTTCGAAACTATCCTATCTTTTAAGTTGGAACCAACAATACACACCCACAAACTTTCATTGAAATCGGTTAAGCGGTTTCGGAGATTAGCGTAAACGAACACAGTGACAAGGGGTTTTTATGTATTAAGATAAATAAAATAAAAAACTTTTAGGTGTGCTCGGTGTGCTAGGTGTTGAATAAATTAAAAAACTTTTTAATATACCACGCTTTTATAAATGGACTAAAAAGTAAAAAATAATATTTTCCAGTCCCATAGAATTTGTTTTGATAACTTTTGATTTTGAAATTTTAGCAAAGGTCATTAAAAACAATTTATCTGATTGAAAACGAAAAACGTGGAGCGCATGCAATACAAAGCATTGGATTTAATTGACAATAGTCAAACTACATAACATAGACCTAAAACTTCTAGAGCGCAAGTACAAATTTGAGATCTGATTTTAAACGGTCGTTATTCATATACCCACACATCTCACGTTTAATAATATAACGAAGTATTTCAAAATTTCAATTTTGTGGGGAAACGCAGTCGAAGTTGTGTCAATCCATACAGTTATTATACAAAAAGGCAGATGAAAAGACAGATATCTTCGCCATATTTGGGAAGTTTTGTTATCAGTTGGACTGATCATATTCTAATTATCAAGCTTATTAATTACATGATGATATCTCCAAAAACGTAAATTTTTAGTTACATCTCTATATTATTAAACGTGCGATATGTACATACATAGTTACGGTGACCATCCGTCCTTTATTTAAAGGACAGTCCTTTATTTTAACCAACTGTCCTTTAAATTTTTTCAAAATAAAGGACGCCTTCTGTCCTTTATTTCTTTAACTGTCCTCTAAATCGGCTCTGTATTTTTCAGAGTTAATAATAGGAGTATACTTGTACGCCCAACTATCTAAAGATTTAGAAAACTTTTACTGGTTTTGCGTTCTCGTACCCAAAAAACTTGCCAAAAAGGGGAAATTGAGAGAGCAAAATGTGAAAGAGAGCTGAAATTTCTGCTGGAAAAGTTTTTCCCAGCGAAAACTTGCAAGTAAGAAAATCAGCTGATCACAAACCCATGTTTGTAAATAAACAAAAGAAAATATGGCCTTTTTGAGTTACTTATTGCAAATTTTATTATAAATGCTAGTATACAACGAAAAAGTGAGTAAATTAATATGCACAACTTTTGTTGTGTTTATTTTTCGCTAATTTGCTATTAATCTCCAGTTTGTTTACTTTAGTGTGTGCTGACGATTGGTGCCGTATGACATTTTTCATTTGTACCATAATTTACCTTTAAATATACCAAAATAGATTTAAATGCAGCGTGCTGAAATGTTGTTTTGCTGAAGTTTTCAGTTTTGGTCATGATAAAAACATAGTAAGGTAAAATTGTTCTCTCGATTCGTCGGCCATGATTTTTTTTTTAAGTTTGCCAACATTTTAAAATCATATAAAATTAAGAGTAAAAAAAAGGAATTGTTCAAAGTTGTTGTTGTTTGAGATTGAAAATGAGAATGTGTGTGTGAGTTTGTGTGTAAAATTTTAAAATTAAATTGCTTGCAAACGTCAAGAATTTGAAAAATTCCTCTCAGCGGTTCTACCTTCCTATTTTTTTATCATGGGTTTTGGTAGGCTGATTGCTGAAATGAAAATTTTATAATTATACAGCTACATCTGTAGCTATATCTATTACATTGTTTTTGGATCAATGATGGGTGTTTGGAGCAGATACTCTTGTTTTTGAATGCGTCACCATGTGATATCACAAATAATTATGAGAAAAATAACTTATTCATTCCGATATAATTAATTTGTATTTTAAAAAGGTTTCACTTATCGAAAACTATTCAATTGTATAAAATGCCAAATCGGGGGAAAATGTACCAAACAGAAAATAAATTGCCAAATTAATTACCATTGGCAACTGTGAAAGTGATCAGCTGTTTTGAAGGTTGCAAATGTTGCGTTCTCGTACCTCTGTTGACATTTCGTCTCTTTGAGAGCGAATGCTGCTAAATTCTCAGAACTTTTGCTGCTGGAGAATTTTGTCCTCTCAATACGAGTACACACCTAATTTAAGAGTTGATAAATTTTTAAACGCAGAATATGAAAAATAAAGATGTCCCTTATGAAATATAATGAAAACCTTCGCCAGTTTGTTTCTCACGCCACTTAAGGGTTTCTATTTAATCGGTAATCTTTGTACAATCTATAAAGCACGGGGAAAGTTGTGCCCAGGATCGTGTTGCACGCTGAGTTTCCAGTTCCACTGAAGGAGAACAATAAACCCCCCGCTGCACAGTAGTTCAAAACTGGCATTTAGTGTTCGTAATTCACTGGAGCCTTCATTTTTTTCACTTAATATGATTAATTTTTATTTTTTTTTATGGAAGCTTACGATATTTGCAAAAGACCAGTTGAGCCTGATGCCTGAACTTTTACTTGATTATATTAAATTGTTTAATGCAAAATGCAGATAAAGTAGCAATTTTGAAGAAAATGTATTCTCCTGTTCCAGTTAATAAATGTTACATGAAAAAAGCTAGTTGAAAATAATTGTATGGTTCTCACAAAACAAAAAAAAAATACACAAAAAAAAATTTTTAAAAGTTATAAAAAAAAATGTTCATTAAAATAAATATTTGCTTAGTTTTTAGTAAAAATTGCTTGAAAAATGAAGGCTCCGGTGCGTTATGGACATTAAATTCCAATTTTGAACCACTGTATGCTGGCTTCGTCGTGGGGTATGAATTACACTGTGAAACAAATTCAGGTTAGCAAAAGTTAGGTCGATTCTGAGAGTGAGGGGTGAAAATAGGGGCTAAATTAGAAGACCTGTATAGCGGCGTTTGTTTATGTTAGTTCGAATTTTTTTTTTAATCGACCTTGGAACTTTTCAGTCAAATGCCGATTTTCAGCATATTGTTTATATGGTTTTTTGGCTATAACTCGTCGACTAATTGATGTTTTTTCAATCTGTTAAAGCCAAATTAATGCTAGAGACTTGTGCAACAATTAAAATTAAAAAAAATTGATTTAGAAAATTTTTATAGTGCTTACGAAGCAAAATGTTGGAAATATTTTTTCATGCTTTTTGAACATATTTTCCACAAAACTAAGTCTTTTTTGCTTTCTGTTTGATCTATAATATGCTTCTCAGTTTCTTCAATAAATTTCATTTGAAAAGAAAACAATCATAATACAAAACTTGCGTTTTCCAGCCTGATATTAATTTACTTCTCATTCTCATTTCTTATGTACCAATTTTTTCAGTGTTGGTTTCGAAGAAACATTGAAAAAGANGAAAAAAGCTAGTTGAAAATAATTGTATGGTTCTCACAAAACAAAAAAAAAATACACAAAAAAAAATTTTTAAAAGTTATAAAAAAAAATGTTCATTAAAATAAATATTTGCTTAGTTTTTAGTAAAAATTGCTTGAAAAATGAAGGCTCCGGTGCGTTATGGACATTAAATTCCAATTTTGAACCACTGTATGCTGGCTTCGTCGTGGGGTATGAATTACACTGTGAAACAAATTCAGGTTAGCAAAAGTTAGGTCGATTCTGAGAGTGAGGGGTGAAAATAGGGGCTAAATTAGAAGACCTGTATAGCGGCGTTTGTTTATGTTAGTTCGAATTTTTTTTTTAATCGACCTTGGAACTTTTCAGTCAAATGCCGATTTTCAGCATATTGTTTATATGGTTTTTTGGCTATAACTCGTCGACTAATTGATGTTTTTTCAATCTGTTAAAGCCAAATTAATGCTAGAGACTTGTGCAACAATTAAAATTAAAAAAAATTGATTTAGAAAATTTTTATAGTGCTTACGAAGCAAAATGTTGGAAATATTTTTTCATGCTTTTTGAACATATTTTCCACAAAACTAAGTCTTTTTTGCTTTCTGTTTGATCTATAATATGCTTCTCAGTTTCTTCAATAAATTTCATTTGAAAAGAAAACAATCATAATACAAAACTTGCGTTTTCCAGCCTGATATTAATTTACTTCTCATTCTCATTTCTTATGTACCAATTTTTTCAGTGTTGGTTTCGAAGAAACATTGAAAAAGAAATTATAAAAATATGGAAAAAAATATAATTTTGAAATGTTAGTTATGAACAGTTTTAAGTAAAAAAATTAAATAAATTAAATTAATGATTTGGCCAGTTTTCTAAATAATTTTTTTTTTTTTAATTTTAATTGTTGCACAGGTCTCTAGCAATAATTTTGCTTTACAAGATTGAAAAAATATCAATTAGTCGACAAGTTATAGCCAAAAGCCATATAAACAATATGCTAAAAATCGGCATTTGACTGCAAAGTTCGAAGGTCGATTAAAAAAAAAACGAAATAACATAAACAAATGCCGCGATACGGGTCTTCTAATTTAGCCTCTAATTTAGCCCCCCTCACTCTCAGAATCGACCTAACTTTTGCTAACCTGAATTTGTTCCACAGTGTTACGATAAACGCATTTTGGTAGCAAAGGATGGCGAAGTCCTTGAAAAGGATTTGGCTTAATTTTTCGCTACAGAAGGGGAACTTGTACAGTTAAGTGGTATAATTAACTGGTAAATATTTGATTTAAATTACGATATGAGTAAGGTACTTTTATCATACAAGTTGTATGTACGTATTCCCAAACCATTTTGAAAAAAATGTTCTTTATTTTACGTTGGTTAATATGGTCACCGTATACATAGTATATTACCTCTCATATCAATTCAAGTTTATTACATGGGCCCCCCGCTTTTCATTTTCAATCTCATAAATTGTTTATATTGACTTTTGCTAAAATTTCAAAACTGAAAAGTTATGAAAACGAATTCTATGGAACTGAGAAATATATGTGGGGAATTCACAACGGTGTCATAAGTGTCGTATTGTTGTATGCCGCAAACTTTAAACGCCTAAAAAATATATTAAGGGAGTTCGCAAAGTATCATCAAAGTAATATAATGCATTTTCGTAGTGTTAAAAAATAGTTGGTTGTGGTTTCAAGTTGTCTAAACATTTATTTAAGCTTTTAAAATTGACGACATACAACAATACGACACCATTGTTAATCCCTCAATTATTTTATACTTTTAAGTCCATTTATAAAAGCGTGTTATATTAAAAAGTTTTTTTGGTGCACACGCTTGCATATATGTATGTATGTACCAGGATTGTTGCGAATATTCGCATTCGGAGCTTCCGCATTGATTTTAACATTCGCATTCGCCTTCGCATTTGCAATAATCAATGCGGAGCTTTTGCGAATGCGAATGTTGTGCATTCGATGAATTTCAAGAACACTAAAATCCGATAACTCAACAAAATTCGTTAACTCGACCAATTTCGATAACTGTGAAATTCGAGGGCTCGATAAATTTCGATAACTCAAAAATGTAAATTCTTTGGATACCTTTATAAATTTGTACTTTTGACTGCTCCACATTTTTCGAAAACTATCTAAACATTTCGGTAACTCGTCACACTCTGTTAACACGATAAAATTCGATAAGCAGTGATAAATCTATAAGTTTATATAACTTTGAAATTTCGATAAATCGATATATTTTGAAAATTCCATAAACTTCGATTCGTTGAACCAACCATTTTCGCCTTTATCTCCATTTTCGTCTTTATCTTCTTTTTTGTCTTCATCGTTATCACTTGTTTCTTCATCTTCATATTTATTTTTATTTCAAAGTTTAATTTCAAATACGAAGTAAAACAAAATGCGAAACAGCTTAAATTGAACAGGTTGCAAAAACAACCATACACAAATAGGGAAATTTTTAAACGACGATTTTCAACCAATTTCGAAACTATAAAAACTCTCCTCTTCTACAGAAAATTACCTTTCCAACGGTGTTTTTGGGTTGGAAATCAGTAAATTTACCTTGGTCTTCATCTTTGTTTTTATCTTTCACATATTTGCTTATATCCTTTTCTTTTTCTATTCACGTAGATGAGATGAGGTGCGATCATGTGATATAATGTGATGTGATGCCATGTAATGTGATCACATTCCATGTTCCGATTATTATATCGATAACCCTGTTGATAACTGTGTCGATAAAAATACCGGTAACAATATCCCTAAACATATAGAAAAATAGAACGATTGCAAAATCGATTAATTCATCGATAAATATAACAATCATCAGTATCGATTATTGTACATATCGATAACAATATAAAGTACTAAATCGATAACAAAGTCAATTATTTAATCGATTATTATACCGATAACAATATCCATTATTGTATCGATAACAACATCGATCATTATATTGATTATTATATCGATTACAATAGCGGTTATTTAATCAATAACAGTATCGATGACATCGAGTATTTTATCGATAGCAATATCGATTATTACATCGATAAAAATATCGATCTTCATCCTCATCCTTTTCTTCACATTTATCTTTATTTTTGCATATTCCTCTTCACCTTTACCTTAAAGTGTTTAAATTTACTTTGATCTTCATTTTTGCCTGTATCTCTAGGCATCTTTGTTNGCCTTTATCTCCATTTTCGTCTTTATCTTCTTTTTTGTCTTCATCGTTATCACTTGTTTCTTCATCTTCATATTTATTTTTATTTCAAAGTTTAATTTCAAATACGAAGTAAAACAAAATGCGAAACAGCTTAAATTGAACAGGTTGCAAAAACAACCATACACAAATAGGGAAATTTTTAAACGACGATTTTCAACCAATTTCGAAACTATAAAAACTCTCCTCTTCTACAGAAAATTACCTTTCCAACGGTGTTTTTGGGTTGGAAATCAGTAAATTTACCTTGGTCTTCATCTTTGTTTTTATCTTTCACATATTTGCTTATATCCTTTTCTTTTTCTATTCACGTAGATGAGATGAGGTGCGATCATGTGATATAATGTGATGTGATGCCATGTAATGTGATCACATTCCATGTTCCGATTATTATATCGATAACCCTGTTGATAACTGTGTCGATAAAAATACCGGTAACAATATCCCTAAACATATAGAAAAATAGAACGATTGCAAAATCGATTAATTCATCGATAAATATAACAATCATCAGTATCGATTATTGTACATATCGATAACAATATAAAGTACTAAATCGATAACAAAGTCAATTATTTAATCGATTATTATACCGATAACAATATCCATTATTGTATCGATAACAACATCGATCATTATATTGATTATTATATCGATTACAATAGCGGTTATTTAATCAATAACAGTATCGATGACATCGAGTATTTTATCGATAGCAATATCGATTATTACATCGATAAAAATATCGATCTTCATCCTCATCCTTTTCTTCACATTTATCTTTATTTTTGCATATTCCTCTTCACCTTTACCTTAAAGTGTTTAAATTTACTTTGATCTTCATTTTTGCCTGTATCTCTAGGCATCTTTGTTTTTGTTTTTATTCTCAAACCGCTAAACCGCTGAGAACCATTTTCATGTGCATTATTCCCCTTGAATTTGACAATTTACTCCCAACCAACCAACTGCCGCTAAAGAAGTTTCACTTCATAAATTCAAGAAATGTTCTTACCCTTTCAGTTACCCTAATTCTTATGTATCTGTCATTGTCTCCATTTTCGTCTATATTTTCACTTTTGCCTTCTTTTTTTTGCCTTCATCGTTATCATTTATTTCTTCATCTTTATATTTATCTTTATTTTATTTAATTTCAAATGTGAAGTGAAACAACATGCGAAACATGTCAAATTGAACATGTTGCAGCAACATCTATACACAAATACGGAAATGTTTAAACGACGGGTTTGGCCGTAATTTCGGTAGAATCGCTAAACGAAGGCGGACAAAATTTATGTTAGCGTATTAATATACAGATTTTGCATATCAACTAAAGAACTGCAAGATTCAACATTTTCTGTAAAAATGTCTTTTTCAAAAATTGCATGCATTGCTATGTCATGTCAACTCAAACAAGGTGTTATGCCATGTCATTCCATCTCAAACATACTGTTTTAGCATGTCGTTGCTACTTAGTTAAGCTGTTGTGCTTCTGTAGCATATTTTTAATACTGTTTGATCCTGACTTGGATGAAAATATATACAGGTTTTTAATTAGACAATTCTTTAATGCATTTTACTATAATAGGTGCTTAAAAAATTTACAAAATCTCTTCCCGTATATAAAATGTAATTAATGCATGTGTTGTTTGTGTTGACATGCATAGATTCGATGCATGATTTGATTTCAATTATTCGACAGTGTCTTCATATGTTATTGTGAAACATGTATGAGCGACATAATATGATATGCATGATGTGACACATCGCACACCGTCTTCAAAAGAGTCACAACTCAAAATAATATGTTCGTTAGAAAATGCGAAAAACTATATCGTAGCACATGTTAATCATATGGGCAAGGACGACTTAACCTTAGGTTTTTTTTTAACAAATTATAACAAAACTTTGCTCCAGCTTTTGCTGAAGGCAAATAAAAGGTCTGTGTTAGAGGGCTGCATGAATTCATTCAAACTTCTAGACAAACAGAGTACAGTAGATTTGAATATTTTACTTCACATACAAAACACTCAGCGTTTGGAATTTTGTAAGTTATGAATATACATTTTGTTTTATATTTTCTGCCTTCAATGGAAAACATTCAAATCATTCAAACTCAGTTCGGTAAAAGTTTTTTTCTACAAACAAGTTTTTTCGTATGTAATAGGAGCGCAGCAAAAATATTTTTGGATATTCATACACAGAATTGTCATTTATTTCAATTCAATTTATTTTCACTTTGTTTGAATATTGTGATGTCGACACAACTATCAGAACAGCTATTCACTCAAATTCAAAAAAATTTTAAGCCAAAATCAGTCATTCGTTTTGTATATGAATAATTCAAAAGCCGTTTTGAATGCATTTATGCAGCCCTCTAGTCTGTGTACATTTTTACCGCATAATTTCAAAAATGCCAAATTTCGAGCTGTGACTCTTTTGAAGACGGTGTGCGACATGTCGCTATGTTTTATAGTTCAACATTTGCAGGCCTTTCATATCAACCTATTTAGCTCGCTATAAGCACACATTTTTCAAACCAGTTGCAGAAGAAAGTATTAAAAATGAATTACAAAAACAAGAATCGAAAATCGCTGATAAAGTTACAGATTCCCCAAATTCTGAAACAGCCAAAAGAATGAGAATGAATAATTCATTTTAAAAAGCCCAATCGCAAAAGCTCCGCATTGATTATTTCGAATGCGAAAGCGAATACGAATGTTAAAATCAATGCGGTAGCTCCGCGGTTGCGAATGCGAATGCGAATATTCGCAACAACCCTGGTACATACGTACGAGCATCAATTAATTTCATTTAAAGAAATGGCGTGTCGTCCATTTCTGCTGTAGCGTATGTAGTGCATATTTTAAGGCGCAATATTTAACTACTTGCGGCGAGGTGACATATACCTCTAGAGTATTTGATATGATACCTTCCGGCGAGGTGTATATCCAAACTAAGTTGTATAGAAACTTTGCCTTAATACCTTTGCTATAAATCATAGGTGGGCAATTTTTAGTCGCGAGCAACGCCAGCTCCGCAGTTCGTATACGTATACAGTGGTGACAGGTAATAAGATCAATGGAAATGAGGTCAATTGACTTTATTTCACACCAGGGTGCGACCTTTTCAAAAGCGAAATAAAGTCAAGAAAAATTGGGAAATAAAGTCATTGACGCTATTTCCTCATTCAAATGGAAATAGCGTCAACAATGCTTAAAGTATGTCGATTCATAGAACAAATGTTGTTCTTACAATAACCACCGGGGTGTGAAATAAAGGCAATTGACCTTATTTCCGCTGATCTTGTTACCTGTCACCGTATACAGCAGTGTTGCCATTTTGATTCATATACTTCAAAAGTGATACGTGTTCGTGAAAATTTTCGAAAGATACCTTATTTTTGATACATGTTAAGGAGAAAAATTAATGTATGTATGCAGTGGCAGCTTTTAAATTTTGATCAAAAATATTGAAAGGTTTTGAGGTCAAATAAGCTTATAGAAAAATTCTTTAAATGAACCACATATGTATAAAGAGCTGACTTCGTTAATTTTTAATTTACTTTACTTGCTTCATAAATAGCTCAGCTGCAGACCGTATATTTTCATATTTAAAATTGATCCAATATGAAAAGAGAAATAGAATTTCATTACAAACTGTTGAGAATATGATGGGGCGTATACATTGTAAAAATAAAGTCGACACTGAAGGCAGTCTCAGCTTTTTGACATAATTTCCAACGAGTTTAACGTGGAATGTATCACATAATTTTATAATTAACGTAAACGATCGACAGCTAATAGTTTTAAGTATGTACCTATACTTGAATTCAAGTTTCTATACAATTTATACCATGATAAAAACGTCTGAAGGTAAACTCATTATCTCAATTCGTCGGCCATGATTTTTTTCTGACGTTTGCAAACATTATAAAATCATATAAAATTTAAAATAAAAAAATTAAATTGTTCACAATTGTTATTGTTTGAGATTAAAAATTAGAATGTCTGCGTGAGCTTGAGTTCGAGTTTTAAAATTATATTGCTGGCAAACGTGAGACTGCCTCTCAATGATTTTACATTGTAATATTTTTATCATGATTTATACATAATATTTTTGTTCGTCTATATACAAGATTAAAAACAATAATCTCTTTTTTTAAAGATTGTCACAATATGTCAAATATTTTTCTTCATGTACATACATATGTAGATATGTGTATGAATGCGAATTACATGATTTTTCGGTTATTGACAATAATAAAAGGCAAAGGTATGAAACCAAATAGCATTTTTTTAAGTTTTTTCTAACTTGATACTTTGATAGGTTACGTTAGGTTAGGTTGATGTGGCCAGGCCCATCGAGAGGGAGAGGAAAAAGGGGTGAATCCCCCCGCGCCGGGCTTTTTAAGGGGCTCAAAATATCAGAACTATAACTTTTTTTGCTTTTACAATGTCATTGCTCCTTCGTTATAGGTTTTTATTATACGTATTATAAATATATACCGGTTCGTGCTGATTGTTTCTGACTCTATAAATTAAAGAAAATACGTCTGAAAGCATAAGTATGTGGCCATATTTAATATATACCTAAAATATATTGTACCTACTGTTGTTTAGGAGTTATAAATGTTTCAACAGCGGACTGTTACATTACAATTTTTGGGAACTACTTTTTAAAGCTGCTTTATATTATCGAAAAAGTCTGCTCTCCTTATATAACTCAAAAACTACGTATTTATTGAACTGATAAAATAAATTTTGAGGTCAATACTGTTATGTTACCTGTGCGATATACATGCGTGTAGATTATAATTAGGTTTTTAAATGGCTTGTAGTCTGTTTTATGCAATATGTAGCATGAATTCAGTAGACTTGCGATTTGACATGTAATCAAAAGAAATTAAGAACATGATAATTATGAACACAGATTTGAAAGTTTCTATTGCTGTGCAGCGGTAGGTCGTTTCAGAAGTAATTTTCTGCATAGAACTCGAGATCGATCTTAGAACTGCGCCAAGATATTGAGGTTTTTCGCGGTTAAGTACACGAAAAACGGCTTTAATGGCCACTTTTGTTTGCTCTCTGCCATTTAGCACTATTCTTACCCTTCAAAATGCGCCTTTGAGTGCGGCTTTACGATTTTTCCTTGAGAAACTATGGCCATTCGAAGATGACTTAATAAGTTAGAAAGCAGATGCTTGGTTTGGCGATGTTAGATTCGAGGACACGGCAGTTTAAGTGGCCGTAACTCTTGAAGGAAAAATCTTATAACACCATTGGAGAGTGCATTTTGAAGGATAATAATAGTACTAGAAAAATACTTGAAATAATTGCAATAGATTTTTATTATTATTATATTTATTTCTATAATATTTTTGAATATGGGCTATATTCCCGTGTACGTATACAAATGTAGAAGCGGAAGAGTCAACATTTGACTGAAAAAAAAACAAAATTGACCGCTTGTTAGAGCTTCGTGTCCGCTTATGGGAGAGTTTTTTCATAACTGGACATTTTTGAGTGTCCGCGTCCGTTTATCGGAAAGTCCGTGTATGGGAGAGCATTTTGTATGGAAAAAAATTGTTCGTTCCCAAGAATGTATCCGCTTATTAGAGCGTCCGTCCATGCGACCTTTCACTGTATTTTAAGAAACGGGTCGTAAATCAAACCTGCGCCATTAAATAACTACTCCCTCGAGGCGACAAACTTGAAAAACTTGAATGCGAATATTCGCAGCAACTGCAACTTATATATCCCGTGATTTTTTAGGCCCGAGCCCGACTTTTCTCTCGACGGCCCTGGATGTGGCAGTCGGTTCAAGTTACCAACTCACTTAGAACTTTTGAAGTTCCATTGTGGTACCACTGCAGAACAGGGGAACCTCGATGACTATTCTTCAGAGAACCAATTTGAGGCTCTTATAAAGCGTAGAATCGGTTTTATTCCTACGCGTGATAATTCCGTAAGAGAGCTAAAGAAGGCCCTACCTAAAAAGCCTGCTCTCCTCTTGGCCAAAGCTGGGCCAACTTCTGCAACTTCTGCAATATTCGTGGGAGAAAATTCCTTGTCTTGAAGAGTGCCTGCCAAATAGCCAATGACCGGTTACACAAGCCGTAACCTTCGCAATATACTCTCTTGAGAGGCACAGCAACTCTTTCGTATTTTTTTCTATTTGCGGCCAAAGCAGCCTGGTTGTTCTAAAAGTTCCCTCCTCTAGCCATGCCTCTTAGATCATGCAATTTCGAAGTTTTAATTTGCAGGTTGCCATGGGTATACCAATAGTGCCCCTGTTTTCATATAGGGGTAGATTGGTACCTTTGCTGGCAAGCTCATTGGCCCTGCAATTTCCTTTAATATCTCTGTGTTCCGGAACCCATATGAGGCTGACTTTGAACACGGCGCTAATATCGTTTAGAGCTGCGAGGCATTCCTGCGCAACCTTCGATCTCAGCATTACCATGTTCATTGATTTAATGGCCGCCTGGCTATCCGAGAAAATATGAATCGTAGTCTTCGTTACGGCATGCGTACTAAGGTACACAGCCACCTCCTTTATAGCTAAGACTTCTGCCTGATAAACACTGCAGTTGCCCGGAATTCGGACGGATAGTTCCAGTCCTAGTTCCTTAGTCCCAGTTCCGTAGCCAACCCTATTGTCTAGCTTGGATCCATCTGTGTGAAAATTCAATTCCCCCCGTCTCCATGGTCTTGGTGTTTGCCATTCTCTTCTTAACGGGATGCTCGTCTTAAAGAGCTTATCGAAGATTGGTTTGGGAGCGGAGTAGTCAACTTCTTCGTTGTAACTACCCAGAGTGTGAAGTATGGAGGTGTGACCGAACCGCCGATCCTTCCATAGCACCATACTTTTTAGTCTGAGCACTGAATCGGCGGCCGCGTATTTCCGCCTTATTTGGGGTGGTCCTTTAAGGCACCTGAAATACATAGAAACGATGTTCCTTAGACCTTACTCAATAGTTTTAGGTAACTTGCCTTTTGAGTTGCAGGCCACCATACAAGTATTCCATATAAGAGTATTGGCCTGACCACCGAGGTGTACAGCCAATGTGTAATACGAGGTGTTAACCCCCACTTGATACCGACCGCTTGTTTGCAAGTGTATAATGATACTTTGATACTTAAATAAAAAATTTGTGATACATTTGATCCATTTTTTGTTTCTTTTACGATACATTTATTCATGACATCGCGGCAACACTGGTATACAGAAGCAAAGCAGCGAATTTCAATTAGAGTACTCCTCGGGGGTAAAATCTGATCAGAATGAATTTTGCCGATTCAGAGTTACATACAAATTTACTGTGGTATGAAAGGGAGCAACAACCGTACTATGGCAGAGTGGCACAGGTAATTTTGTAAGCAAACCCTTTTCTTATAATTATAAGAGATAATTGCTATTTATTTTGCAATATTCCGATATCCAGTGTGTAGTCAGAGGTAGTGGCATGTGAGCCTCACTAAAATCTACTCATCATGTTGGAGCAGCTCCGGGTAATGGACCATTGTATGTGCTGGCTAAACTTATGACCACCTTAACCTTCGGAGTCTCCAAGCAAATGCGTGTCCTGAGTTTATACGGTAGCCATTTATAGCAATTGCTATTGTATGTATGTATGATTCATATTTGTGGCATTCTATACTTTGATGTTGAGTACAGCATGGCGACGAATAACTGAAGATGAGCAGAACTGGTATTACCAATCGCGAGAAAACAATTAAAATCTAAACAATTCCGAAAAATGTAATAATATAATAGCTATAACTTCCAAAATAATTCAAATTTCGAAAAATTGTGAAACTTGTATTTTTCTTTTATCATTGTGAAGCATAAGCAGATAATTGCATAAAAAAGCTGTACCTTCGAAAAAACGGTGGCCCACTTCACTCTGCTATAATTACGATTTGAGTTTCCAGTTTAAAGAAACACAAGCAATAATTATGTACTTAACTATTGATATTATTCTTAATTATGTGTAAATATTATATTTAACCCACATTTTGTTCATAAATAACAGAATTATATATATTTTATCCTCGAAAAGAATTGTTTCTAATCATGAGGCGATATTCCCCACAGTAAGTGTTGCCGTGCGCGCAAAACGAAAACCTGCACACAACCCAAAAGTACTCCTCGGGGACCAATTGGTGAAAACCCTGTGGGGAAAATCTCTAGTTTTGAACTGGTGCGCTTCTAGTACATTTAGAACCACTACTAGTTCGCGATAAATCTCTTTGACATGCAAACAACTTGCGAATTTAACACAGCGATGTCATAGGAAGTGGAAATTGTCCCCCGCTTTTCCCCCGCCCTTTTCTATAGTTCAGAACCAGTCCTAAATTCGACATATGGGATCTACTTCGCTTTGCACCCCATTTTCTATAGTTTCGAACCAGTTGTAAACGAAACAAGTAAGAGCAGCGCTGTCTTCGGCTATGCCGAAGGCTTCATACCTTTCATGAACATCTGCAAATTTTAGTTTGACAGATTACTGATTTTGAATACATCTGCATACATCGATAGAGGAGTTACATACTTATATAAAAAATCGCATCTAAACAATCAGAGGTATGGAAGATATACTCCTAAATATAGTCCTAAATTCGACATATGGGATCTACTTCGCTTTGCACCCCATTTTCTATAGTTTCGAACCAGTTGTAAACGAAACAAGTAAGAGCAGCGCTGTCTTCGGCTATGCCGAAGGCTTCATACCTTTCATGAACATCTGCAAATTTTAGTTTGACAGATTACTGATTTTGAATACATCTGCATACATCGATAGAGGAGTTACATACTTATA
>NW_016159410.1:8618-17733 GCF_001687245.7 Rhagoletis zephyria | reverse complement strand
CATTTGAAAACACGTTTACATACCTTTGGCTGTAGCTGAATTTGCAGAGGTGCTGCCTGTTATTGGTTATATTCCAGAAGGTCCCATAATGTTATGATGATAACACAAATATTAGTTTTGTATTACCAAACTATGAAAAAGCATGCGACGTGCAGACTGGAAGCGTATTTGAACGAAAAACCAGCCAAGCAAAAATCTATTTAAAGTAAACAAGCCCCCGCTGCATCCCTCTTTCAGTATAGGTATAGATTTCTAAAATTGTTTTTTAAAGGTACCACATATCGCTGCTTTTGAACTGGTGGCGATCTAGTTATTATCGGTCTGGTTCGTTTTTGGCGATAAAGATCTAGTACGGAACTACAAATTTGATTCACTAGTTCGGGGTTTCCCTACAGGGCCATTCAACCGCTCGTCTTGTTCGCACGCACACAGTGACATCAATTGCACGCACACTACAAAAATGCTCTGCCGATGCTGCCCACCTCTGCTCATGATTCAATAATACATGGTTCGATAAACCGACAGTTGTCTCTCTCGCACCGCTCCCTTAGTCCCCTTTCAGACACGTCAAGTCTTGCTTTCAAGTCTGCTCGTTCGTAGGCGAAGGAGGTGAGAAGAGAGGGGAAGAGTACAGATACCTCCGTAGCGTCAATTCGTTTCAAGTTTTCTTGTCTCTTTTGATCTTTTCGTTGCTTCCCATTTAAAGAACCAAGGACTTGAATTCAATTAAAGTTGACGCGTGTGGAAGCAAATAGAAAACACAAAAGAGAATGCGAAAAAAATTGCTTTCAAGACTTGACGTGTCTGAAAGGGGACTTAGCAGTGGCACAGTGTTGCTTCTTTGCAAATTTACTTGGAAAAAGTGTAGCTTTGGTGTGAGATAGAAGTATAAGCTTTTGTGCAATATGTTTATTTGTATATGTATATGAAGCACATTTAACTGATGAAAACATACATTTTTTTAAATTGGATGTTTACATAAATCTTATAGTAGTTTTATTTTAATTTTGAGTCCTTTTGCAGTTTTTATACAGCTAAATAGCACATAAATTACATAATTCACATAGATATATTAATATTTCGCTCAATATTTCGTTTAAAATGCCAGATTTCCTGCAATTACATTAGAAGTTACAAAAGGAATCAAACTACTAATTGCCTACTTTGCGTACTTTTCTACTACCATTTTCGAAACAAGGGATTGCATTCTTCTCCTTTCCCTGTCCTTCGTAAATGCAACCCTTTGTAAGGGAGTGTGAAACTGCGGCTGTCAATAATTAGCTAACCTAGTATTATTGAATCGTGACCTCTGCTATAAATGGTGTCTGTATCAGGGTGTCCAGACTGTTTAAAAAGAAAAGAGCCATTTCTAAAAAATCGCCAAATATCGCAATTTTTTTTTTATAAAATTATGAAATCGGCTTAAAAAGTCTTTTATTTTAAAAGTGAGATCTTGTTGTAACATAGTTTTTAAAACCTAAAAATAGTCATTCTTTAAAAAAATATTTTTGTATTAACACATTTCCCAATAGGACTGCGCAATTAATAAATTTATTTTAACTCATAATAATTGAATAATCGCACAACCCGTATTTACGCGCTCGGCGCTAAAAATAAAATAAAAGCTATAATAAGGCAAGATCAGCTCTTTCCATAAATTAAATTGCAAATTTCACGTTCAGCGGGAGTTGTCACAAATGGTGGTTTAATATTGGCAAATGTGCGATATGCTACAAAAAAATCGATAACAGTAAAAAGTGTTGCCACACCAAAATTAAAGCTCTAACTCCATAACCTACTTATCACGTATTTCGACGCATTTACATGATAGCGCATAAAAAATTGACTTGAAAAAATCGCAAAAATCGCCACAGGAAATTTCCTAAATTTTAACGCGCAAATATCAAAAAAAAATCGCCAAATTGGCGCTAAATCGCCCAATCTGGACACAAAATATTGTAAGATGATAAAAGCGTTATAATAGAATAGCATATTAAGGCCGTTAACATATCTATTTTAAATTATAGTTAAATCATTAGTTAACCTCAACAACAGAAAATTCTGTGGACATTTGGAATGATTAAACCAGTGATTCCCAAAGCGGTCCAGGAGGACCCCCAGGGGTCCACGGAAGACTCGACGGGGGTCCACGGTGACGTGAACAAAATATGGGGGTCCATGAGATGTAAATGGGGTCCAGGAAAATTTATCTGGTTTCGATGTAAAGAACCAAAATGGTTGCTTGATAGCCTCTTTATTTAACTTAAATTTTTTTGAGTGGTGTATAGTGCTCTTGACGCACTGCTGCACTTACCGCCACTTTGTGTTTTCACATGGGGAAGCCTTAAAGGCCACCTGCAGACTTAAAAAAAACCGGATGCTGGTATGATAATAAGTGGTACGCGGCGAAAATTTTTTGGGGGCAGAGATGTACACACTTGTGTCTTTTCAATGCTACAGGATAGTATGACACCTTTACCTTTGTTGAAGAGATTCTACAATTTTGAGTTCCCTGAGACTGAATGCTGATTTGATTCCATAGCTGAGACGGACTCACACATTGTCGAGTCTTCTTACTGATGGCTCCAAAACTGACTCTGGGTCATGATCTGGAGTCTTTTTCGAGGTTAATGGAGATAAGTTTACCTTTTCTGTAGGGGAATATGTTTCGGTCTTCCAGATTGAGGTAATTGCAATACTCAAAGCCATGGACTACGTGGTGGAACATAGGTGAAGGGGAAGGAGTTTACATGACTGCAGTGACAACCAAGCTACACTTAAGGCATTGACCAGCCCTCTATTTAAGTACTTCCAAACTAGTTCTGCAATGCAAGTCTCGACTAAAATATGATGGCATAACGAGGTTGTTTTACTCTGGTTGCCAGGTCACTCTGGAGTACCTGGTTATGAGACATCTGATCATTTGGCTAGAGTTTGCTCAGACCAGGCATTCCTCGGTCCACAAGCAGTTTTAGAACTCCCACCTTCGGCAATCGAAGCCACCATCAGAAGCTGGGTGAATACTTCACTCCGAAATGACTGAGAGGCATCGAGGGGATGCAGGTGGGCAAAACTCATGTTGCCTTCAATCTCACAAGGTATATCGAATTTTTTGCTCTAACTGAGCAGATGACACTGCATCCAACTTGCTGGACTGCTGACTGATCACTTCACGTGGCACAAACACCTGACTGTGATAGGCGTAAATGACATCCTGCCTTGATGAGAATGAAACGGTGAAATACTTTGCGCTTGCTTGGTTGTTTGTCATCGATTTTTCTAGGCTCGTTCTTTTCTCTATTGTCAGTTTCTGAATTAAAAGTTTGGCGTAAAAAGCTTTGCGGTTTTGATTTTTAAGTCTTGTGTTTTAAAAATGTGATAAATATTTTTCGCCTCACTTAAAAACTCGGAGCGATAAAAATAAAAATGATGCCATTAACACAAATAAACTATTTTACATATGCTCCACGTGCAAAGTCATGAAAGGGCCGATCATTTGATGAGTTTATGGTGAAGATAATGTAAATAACACTAGTGCTCGCAGTGCTCTTAAAAAATATAACTCTTCTGAGCGAGAGAGTATTTTAATATATTTACGGGCTCTATTTTTTAAAACAAACAACTATGTAATCACATTATTTTTATAAATAGAACACAAGAAAATTTTCGAATTTTATTTCGGCTACTCTGAGTTTAGTTTTTGAATTCATCCGCGATGCAAATTCACATTGTTATGTAGATCTGATTTTCACATTTAATTTTTTTACGAGCTTTGGGAATATTTAGAAATGTATCAGCAGGGGGTCCGATACCAGTAAATTTTTGAAAGGGGTCTACGAGAGAAAAAACTTTGGGAACCTCTGGATTAAACTATAATTTAAAATAGATACGTTAACGGTCCTTAAATAATTTTTTATTTATTACAAAGCATGACAAAATATAAAATTAATATATTTTGCATAAATGAATATACCAGCAAATAATCTGCATACTCAAAATTTGGAATACGCCCTCATATTTATATATACATAAGTATGTCATTTAACGAAGACATTTCGGTGATTGCTAGTTGATTGACAGTTTATCTTACAAAATTTCGAGTGAATATTACAGAGTATACGGAAAATTTTATATCTTTTATTTAGAATAACGTCTTGTCCGGCTATTTAGTTTACTATACAGGTATGTAGACTATGAATTTAAAAAACACATCAAGGTTTAGTTGAGATATTCGCAATTGGCCACCATGTTCTGTACATTTCCCAGTACTGCAAAGCTTCTGACTGCCATTGACCTGGGAGTGGCCAAAAGTGATTCGTGTACCTACGGTTGAAATTGCAGCTCACTACGTCTGGACATTTATATCCACGTATCCTCTGGGTAACGACTAAACACCCGTTTGAGATCGAGCTAAAGTGAGAAGGCGTAAAACTCCGCGTTAAAACCCTGCCCAATAAAAAAAAAACATGCCTCGAATACCCCTTTGATTTGAGGGAATATCCGGACCTCTAGTCGGGAAACTGCCTCTGCCGGGCTGGTTGATGTCCTCGGGAAAATAAAGGCTGACATCACCGCCATCCACGGTGCAAGGCAAGGTAAGCGTAGAGCCTTGTGACGTCTACTACAATTGCCACGTAAAGGAGCGCAAATCGGATTTGTGGTGGGAGAGAAGCTCCGTCGCCGAGTGCTGCCGTCCACTCTAGTCACAATCCGCATCAAAGTGAGATTCTTCAACATCTCGCTCATATGTATGTGCGGATGCCGCGATGGAAGAGAAGGACGAGGCATCCAAGAATATATTTTATGAACTCTTAGAGGTAACATACGAGCGCTGCCCCCATCATGATATAAAACTCCTGCTTGGCGACTTCAATGCCAGAATGGGCAAGGAAGGGATATTTGGTCCCACTATCGGAAAATTCATCCTCCATAACGACACGTCCGATAACGGGCTGCGGCTGATCGACTTCTCCGGAACACTTTTCGACCCTTTGAATGGCAGCATCACTGAAAGTATTGGAGAAGACGAACCCGAGCCCCCAGTCGATGACGATGGAGTCCATGTCCCAGCGCTTGACTATGACGTGTTACGAATTGCGATCATGCTGATGAAAAATAACAAAGTTGCTGAAGCTGACGGCCTGCCAGCCAAGGTATTCAAGTACGATGGTGAGGCGACTCCGCCATGCGCGCAACTATTTTATCGAGCGTGTTGTGTGAAACAGTGAAGCCCACCATCAACGAACTGATTGCGCCTTACCAGTGTGGATTCTGATCTGCCAATCCACCATAAAGTTCATATTCGCAACACGCCAAGACTTGGAAAAGGCCCGTTAGAATAGGATCGACACATATCTTCTATTTGTCGATTTCAAGCCGCCTTCGTCAGCTGGAAAAGAAGTTGTCTTTATTTCGTGGTGTCTGAATTTGGAATCCCCGCGAAACTAATACCGCTGTGTAAAATGACGTTGAGCAATGCCACCAGGTCCGTAAGAGTTGAGAAGGGTCTCTCCTAGCCGTGTTATACCAAACAAGGTGAGTCCCTTTCGTGTGATATCTTTAATCTGATGTTGGAGAAGATAATAAGAGTCACATAACTGAACCGCTCAGGCACTATTGGTACAAATAATAGCCCGGCCAGATATAGCACCTTCCGCTCAAATATGAAACTGACAGTTGAGTAGACTGCGTGTGTTTGCATACAGATCGCCAGATTGACATCCCTTGCGTCGACGGAACCAACAAACGTTGGCCAACACTCAACTATTGACTCAAATAGGTTCGGCACAACTGACAGTTGTATTACCTGGCGTTTATACAAGACAAGAAAATTGAGAATATGTATTATTTGTCACATTGTTTGAGCAAAGTAGGCGTCCAGGCAATACATTTTCTTCGAAAATTTAAAGACAGTGACGAAAACAATGAGAGAAGTGTGAATATATAAATAAAAAAGTGCGAATGTATTGCTTTTGTATCCGCAAAATTTACTTGTGGAAACCCCAAGTACGCGGTCATAAAGAACAGCAGAGTTTTGTTTGCAAACGCAACACCTTCATTGTGGCGTCGCTCTACTTTCTTTTACGTTACATCAGTTTCACCCTTGAGCGTCACGTACGCATCTGGCAGGGCTATAAGGGCTACGTCTGTTCTGCCTTTTCGAAATTAGAAAGAGAAGCAAAGCGTGTGGGTCTGATGTTGAACGAGGGCAAAAAGAAGTATTTCAGAGCATAAGCGTCAATGGCAATGAAAACATCTGATGAGCCGGCTCTTGGAGTTATCGAGAGAAAGATTCGGTCATGTCGTATGAATGGACAAAAAAGCTCCAGGGATGGTGGAATATGAAGGCCCCTACCGCGATGGAAGTACCAAGTGGAGAAGGACTTGGCCTCACCTGGCATTTACCGCGTCAGTTGGCACGGATGTGAAACGACCGGCGTACTTCTTTGGACTCGGCCATAATCGCTTAGACGGTTATAGCGCCAAATAAGAACAAGAATAAGAACTTTGTCCGTCCCAGATGCATTCGCTCAAGCGAGGATTGGACCAGACCCATCAGCAATATATGTCTTGTCTGGGAAAAGATGCAGCTGGTTATTTTTATGTAACTTGCTGACTTTAGCTTTTACAAATTGGACAGATATGGGAACATTTTACTTTCTCTTAAAACAAAACCACTTGTGTAAATCTTTTTTTGGTACTAGCACTGTTTTAAAGTTTGCCGTTTCTCAAGTCCGGCTTCCATATTTTTTTATCTTTACTTTTGCTTTCATTTTGACTAATTCTGATAACAGCTGACTTTTATATTTCAATCTCAAGTGATGTGTGAACTTTAACTGAAAAACCCCTTTTTAGATTTTCCAGAATACTGGTAAGTGTGGCATGCATAAACAAAGAAAACTGAAGGTATTGAGGTTAAATTATTTTAAAGTTGCACTTATAAAAGTAACAATGTTTTGTTTTAAAGACTTGCATTACGCAAGGAATCGCACGTATTTAATGTTGCGTCTATCGTGTACGCACTGTAAATATTTTTGATCGGATAAACAGAAATTAAGTTACGAACATTTATAAGACTCAACCTATGGAAGTCCATATTTTGAGGGAGTATTCAAAATTCTAAGTATGCATATTTTTTGCTTCATTAGATCTATAACTTTAGTAGCCACACAGTGATATTATCCCGACGAAATCCTTGAGGGTGGTACCAGGAGGGGAACGGTACATAACGGCAGGAGGTTTGGTTTGCGTTAAAGTCTCACACTGACGGAGTTAGGCTTTCGATGCTTCCTCCTCGGAAAAAAACATATGCAGTAATAAGTTAATTATTTAAATCGACGAATAGTTTTATATCAACATTTGTGAACTTCTATTTGTGGTTTTGTACTCGCCTTGTAAATTATCGGTGCGTTTTTCCCACTTTTTTCATTTGCTAAGCCAACACAATCAAGCGCAGCTATTCCGCTACAATTATACTTGATCATGTGGTTGTTGGTTTTGTTGCTTTTTGTAAATAATTCTATTTTTAGAATGTTTAACTTTTAAGTTATTTGTTTTTGTTATTTTATAGCCTTATAACAATTATATTCAACAACTTTTATTGAGCTTGAGGCCGTTTTTAATAAAAAACTTATTGTGGAAAAGCAACAATAATTTGAAAAAATGGAAAAGTGATAGCTATTTCGGAAATCACCACATTTCCTCATCAGACTTCTTTCAGGTTTCCTATCCATGTTCCCGAAGACATTACTTTGTATGTGTGGCAGGCGGAAAGCTCTGGTTTCCGCTCCGTGCTATGAACAAGCGGTTAAACATGGTCGGAAAGAAAGAGTTTCCGATCCATGT
The DNA here is from genome assembly GCF_001687245.7 of Rhagoletis zephyria. Taxonomy (NCBI): domain Eukaryota; kingdom Metazoa; phylum Arthropoda; class Insecta; order Diptera; family Tephritidae; genus Rhagoletis; species Rhagoletis zephyria. The sequence goes on along the minus strand of NW_016159410.1, from coordinate 9,888 downwards.
TCCCGAAGTCATTACTTTGAATGTGTGGCAGGCGGAAAGCTCTAGTTTCCGCTCTGCACTGTGGACAAGCTGTACAGCATGGTCGGAAAGAACGAGTTTCCGATCCATGTTCCCGAAGTCATTACTTTGAGCGTGTGCCAGGCGTAAAGCTCTAGTTTCCGCTCCGCCCCGTGGACAAGCTGTTGATCATGGTCGGAAAGGCCGAGTTTCCGATCCATGCTCGTATTGTCTTATGCTGTCGCGAAAATATACGAAGCATGACATAAGGATCTCTGAATTTTTTAACACAAGAGTTTACATGGGACTTGAATTCAAGCTTAGAGTCCATGGTCACGCCTAGATCGATGAAATTAGTTACCTGTTCAACACTATGTTCACGAATGCGGTAGCTATATGATTGAAAGGGTTTTCTAGAAAAACACATAAACTGACACTTTTTCAAGTTAAGTGACATAGAATTTACTTCGCACCATTTAAACACATTACTAAGGTCCACCTGTAATTGTTTCCTGTCTCCTGGGGCACCAATGAACTTAAATAACTTAACGTCGTCTGCGTACATTAAGCAATTCGAATACTTCAAAATATTTGGAAGATGAATAAAATAAACAGAAGGGGCCCAAGGTGGCTACCTTGAGGTACAACTGACGTCACATGAATTACATGAAATCAAACGCCTTAGTAAAATCAAGAAGGCAGAGAAGAGTTAAGTCACCTTTGTCAAACTGTATTCTTATGCCGTCAAGTATTTTTAACATAGCTGTAGAGCAGCTATGCTTTGGTCTAAATCCTGACTGCAACGGAGATAAAAGATTATTTTCTTGAACGAATGATAAAATTTGCTCTGCCATCAAAGACTCACACACTTTTGAGAATACTGGCAAAATGCTTGTTGGCCTGTAGTCACTAGGTTCAGAGGCGGTATTCTTTTTAGCGACAGGAATAATCACAGCTTTTTTCCACTCCGTTGGAAAACACGAAGTTGTGAAGCAGTGATTGATTATATGTGTGAGAGTTCCTAGAATGAATGGCAGCACAAGTTTCACAAACTTCAAGGATATACCATCCTCACCAATAGCATTAGACTTGACGCTCATAATTGACTTCATAACTTCTGCTTCTGTAACTCCATTAAATTGAAACTTTTCTCTCAGTGCAAAATGGCTATTGAAGTTTTGAGTTAGAGAACTGTCGCCGCTTTTGCAGGCACCAGTAAAATATTCATTTAGAATGTTAGGGTCAATTTTACACTCAGTTTTATGTTTTCCAT
>NW_016159410.1:0-8593 GCF_001687245.7 Rhagoletis zephyria | reverse complement strand
TTGCAGGCACCAGTAAAATATTCATTTAGAATGTTAGGGTCAATTTTACACTCAGTTTTATGTTTTCCAAATTGCGCCATAAGTCTTTTGATGGTAGTGATGGGTTCAACTTGGAGTTACAATACAACCGTTTCGCTTGTCTTGCAATGGTGGTAGCTTTATTTCGGGCAAGTTTGTATTGCAACCAAGCGAAGTCCGTGTTGGTTCTTTTCCATTTCGCATATAATCTATTACGAGCTTTTATAGCTGATCTGACATTACTATTATACCACGGACAAGAGCAATTCAAAACGCGAACAGTACGAAGAGGAATATGGACATCAAATAATTCAGACATAGTTTTATTTAAAAAGTCAAGTTTGGCATCTACCGACTCAACAAACCAACATGCATCCCAGTCAACATTTAACAGATCATCAGTCAGGTCATTAACATTTACAGACTTAAAATCACGATACATAGAAGTAACACTGTCAGCAGGACAATTAAACGTTACATCGTGTCGGAGATAAAACTTATTTGGTCAAATTTAAGAATATGGTCGAGGCTTGACGTGATAATGAGGTCTAACAAACTAGGACAAGAATTGTGCGCAAATCTTGTTGGTATGCATTTGTTAACTACAGCAAGACCTGCAGCAGATACATGATCCAGTAGTTTATTGGCATATGAGTCATTCATAAGCAAATTGACATTGAAGTCACCACATATAACAAAACGCTCATACTCAATAATAAACAAAGACACCTCAACAAAAAACGAATCTAACATGCAACATCTATGAGGGTTGTATACACAGGACACTAGTATTTTTGTTACATTGTCTGAAATTTCGGCAATAATGAATTCTGTATCGGTGTTTTTTGATGTTGCTAAAACACTGATTTTCAGGGTGGATTTACAATAGATTGCAACCCCTCCCCCCTTTTTTGTTGTTCGATCAACACGAGTAAGACTGTAGTTTGGTATACTATAGTAAAAATCAGAAACATCAGTATTAAACCAAGTTTCTGAGACGCAAATGACATCTATATCCGATTCACTAAATATATCCCTAACATAATCCAGTTTTTCGCTGTTCAGGCTCCGCGCATTAAAATGCACTACTTTAAGACCATTATATTGCTTGCACAAAATACCTAATAATACCTTTTGGTTTTCATTAATGCTGAAGGCGGATTTCCTAGAGGGCTTTAAATCCATCACACTGAGCAGTTGAAGGAACAACTAAAAATGGCATTAAACACATGAAAAACATAACAGAAACACAGATGCATGTAAAAGATGTGATTGCAATAAGTTAAATTAAACAAGAAAAAAAGGAAAAATGAGAACAAATTAAAATAACAATAAGTCAAGAAAAATAGCCTGAGACATAGAAACAAAAAGGTAAACAAATAACTACTTAAGAGAATTGGCCGCAAAGAGAAAGAAAGAAATACATAACTAAATGACTCCAATAACTTAAATATAGCATAAAGAACAAATTTCCAGACAAACATATATTAGAGTTGAATGAGATACTTTATCAAAAGCCTTGCTGAAATCAGTGTAAATGACGTCAGTTTGATAGTTACTTTTGAAACCCTTGTTCACATTTGTAATGAATTCAAGAAGGTTTGATGCAGTTGATTTACCTTTACACAAGCCGTGTTGTGATACATCGATAACGGGTGTTATAGAGTAAGATAGTTCTTTCGTAATAACTATTTCTTCAAATAATTTAGGAATGGCACACAGCTTAGCGATTCCCCTATAATTCGCAATATTCGACCTGCTTCCATTTTTATAAAGCGGCAAGATATACGACTCCTTCCACAAAGAGGGGAAAACTCCTTGCTTTAGAGAAGCATTGAAGATGTTTGTTAATGGCTTATATAGATAATCTGCACAACTTATTAGTACACAGGAGGGAATACCATCCGGGCCGCTTAGAAAAGAATTTTTTAAACTATTCAAATGAAGGAGAACATTGTCAGCGGAGATTGAAGGAATAAGCATGTGGTCAAACTGTGGGAGTGGAAGGGGATAACTAGAAGTTTTTTCATTTGGCTCGACAGAATAGTTCGATTCAAAATAAGTTGCAAACATATCAGCAGTCATATTATCATCACTAGAAATAACATCATCTAATTTCAGTGTTGAGGGAAACCCATTTATTTTACGTTTTGAGTTAACAAAATGATGAAATGACTTGGGATTAGAAACGATGTTAATGCGAGTTTTATTAATGTAATTCCTGTAACATTTTCTATTTAAGGCAGTGTATTTATGACGAAGGATGGAGTACGCGGCGTAGTGAGAAGACAGGCCTGATTTTTTATAAAGTTTTTCTGATTTTTTAAATGCTTTAGCTCTGAGTTAAACCACAACGAGCTACGAGGTCCGGTATTTTCTTTAACAAGAGGAATGAGTTTACTGAATATATTATTCAATATTTTACTAAAGTGTAAGGCACTGTTCTCAACATCCCCATCGTACTCAGGCCAGATTATTTCAGATATAGCTATTTTAAGCTTGTCGTAGTTAGCGTATTTGAAAGAATATCGCCGATCTTTCGGCTTTCTAGTTTCAGGACAATAACATGAATCGTAGGATGGTGTCAAGGACAACTCAAGTGGTGGGTGATAAGGGTCTATAGGTATAACTAAAGGATCGCCGCGTATTATAGTGCATTTAGCAGTATCATCAATAAACGCTAAATCAAGACATTTACCTAAGTTGTTGATAACTGAATTAATCTGATATAGACCAAGATCGGAAAGTTCGTTAAGAAATTGGTTAAGTACATCCCGAGAAGAATTTGGCACCAGAATTCCATCCACCGAATCCCAGGAAACACACGCTAGATTGAAATCACCCAACACAACAATCAAATCGGAGGGCTTGACCATGGCTAATAAAGAGAGCAATAATGAAGAATGTTTGAAGTAAACCGAAGGGTGAGAGTTAGGTGAAATATAAATTGCAACAAGAAAAACACTACTTGAGGGGCACCGTATTCTAACACAGAGGAATTCAACATCATCTGAACCTGTGAACACAACTTTTTCAGAGGAAAAGTCGGTCTGAACAGCTATTAAAACACCCCCGCCTTTTCTATCTAAGCGATCATTTCTAAATATTTCATACTTACTACACAATATTTCACTATTAAACATATTCGGTTTTAGCCAAGTTTCAGTAAAACCCAAAATTTCATAATTTAAATCAAAAGACTTTAAGTACAGCTCAGTTAATTTTGTATTTAGACCTCTAACATTTTGGCAATAAATATTGAAGAAAAAATTACTTATAAGTTTTTTGATCCTGAAGCTGAGATCCCACGATTGCCGCAAATGGACCAATCTGGGACAACTTTTATTGTGCTGTATTGGAGCACAATAAAAAAATTGTCCCAATGAAATTCTGTACAGTCACACGGTTGCCTCGTTTTATACAATTCTCATTGCCGTAAGTTGGCGAAAAGCAATATAGTGACAATAATTGCCCCAAAATTATCACACGATTGTTCGAGCATGCGGCAATTGTGACCATAAAGTGTTGCGCTGACCTCTAAATTCTGTTTTTTTCTCTGTTGTGTAAAAATTGCGTATTCTTAATAAAAAAAAAAATAAATCAATTGCATCTGCTTTGTATATTGCGGCCTCATTTTGTGCAAATTTGTTGTTGTTTGAAAGCAAAGAAGCAAAAACATGTGCCCAACGAAAACTCACGCATTTATTTAGAAGTTTGATTGTATAGTTTTTTTATTTTTCGACGATAACTGCAACGTGCTATGTGGAGTTCAAGTTGCAACAGTTTTCTTTTTAATTTTGTTACGTAGAGGTTTTTTTATTCATTACAAGTAAAATTGGTACAAAAGAGTTATGTTTGTTTAAATGAAAGCTGCGAATTTACATAATTTATGTTTGGAATTAAATTTTATAATTATATGTACAGCTCGCAACAAAAGATAGCACCTTAACATTTTGATCAGTCTTGACTTTTTTCTTCTGTTGTTTAATGTTAATTTTTTCCTATAAAACCATAGCTCATTGTCTAGTAAAAACCACATAGGTCCAAATTCCAAACTTTATACAAAAATTATAAACATTTCTTAAAATTTTGATCACAATTCAATGGTTTTTAATTTGGGTTTCTAGAAAAAATTTTGTTTTGCAGTTTACAAAGTAATTTACAGAGAAGAAAGTGCATAATACCGTCAGCTAAAAAAATTATAAAAAATCAACAGGATCTTTTAACAACTTCAAACCTCCACCTTATTGTACTAAATTTTAATGAGCTACAAAACTAAATAACCATTTTTTCTAGAAATCCAAATTATAAACCGTGGGATTGTGTTCAAAAGTTTAAGAAATTTTTATAATTTTTGTATAAAGCTTGGATTTGGATTTATGCAGTTTTTGTTAGACTATGAGCTATATTTTTATACGAAAATAATGAAGATTAAATAAGTAGAAGAAAAATAGTCAAGACTGGTCAAAATGTTTAGGTTCTACTGCTTTGTCGTGGGCTGTATTGAACTTTTAAGTTTTTTTTTTTAATACATTTATACTGTCATGGCAGTCCGCCATTTGGTGACATAAAATACCTTTCGTATTCTTCTCGTATGAGTTTTGCTTGTGGTGGTATATATCGCGGCAAAGATTCCGTTATCGGACTTCAAGAAAAATTATAATTTCACTACAAATTAAATTAAAAGTTATGTTGCTTCCGAAAACAAGGATATTAATTTCAGTGATTTTTGGACACATAAGGAAGCAAAAAAGTAAATTATTAATAAACAGCCTAAATATTGATGTGTATTGTTCACTTCAATTGCCGCACAAGAATACAATAAATATTGCCGCAATTTTGAAATTTTCATTGCCCCATGATTGCCAATCGAGCTATCACACGATTGCCGCACACGGGCCGTATTTGATTGGGCACAGTAAGCACAATATCGGGCTCTATTGCCGCATGAGTCAATGTATTGTGAAATCACACGATTGGGGAATAAAATGAGGCAATAATTGGTGTATTGCGGCAATCGTGGGATCCCAGCTTGAAGAGGGAATTTGAAAGGTATTTTCATTCCGAGCTCGAGGTTTAAACTCAAACTCACGAACTAAAGCACCATTGGGCCAGAATGAAACATCAACAATGTTTTGAAAATGGTAGGCGGAAATATCAATTTTGAAGGAAGATATTCTTCTTTCGTATGAAAAATTATATTTTCTAATAGCTATGTGCCGGGGATTAAGCTTTGATGTTATATAAGACTTAACATCTTCTACCGACGTTTCACTAGATAAACGTGAAACAAACAGATTTATTTGCAGGAACTGCGATTAATTCTGTCGGTAACGGAGAAGGTCCACTTTGAGGTGTAGGTTCAGACACAGCTGTCGTTTTTGCTGCAGCCCTTGTAGTGACACCTGAGCAGCTTGAGATAACTCAACACACGGAGAATTAAAACTTATTAATTCCTTATGTAAGCCGGGAGTAGGCAAAGAATCAATTGGCGGAGTGTCAATGTCTAAAGCAATGGGATTAGGAACAATGCTGTCTCCTCCATGCTTCCGCTTTTTTGGAGCTTGTTTAAGCTTGGGTGATGGAGAGGATGAAGGTTCAATGCACTTAAAGTCTTTAAATGCATCTTCATATCGCTTAAACTTTTCGTTTAGAAGTTTTAACTCCTTACCCAACTCCTGGAAGCCACTTCTGGCGCTCCTAAACTTTTTACAAAGCTCAACTTCGGTTGATCTGCAATTGGGGCAAGACCAACACCTTTGCTATCGGTTATGATATCGGCCACCCTACCATTGAGACCAGCACATTTTACGTGAGCTAAGTCATCACACAACCAACACGCAACGCAACGCTCTAAGTCGTTTTTAACGGGCGCGTTTCTAAGACGGAACTTTTTACCTCAACTGTTGCAGAAATGCTGCCAACTGCTGAGTTCAGCAGTTACGTCTTAGAAACGGTATGATACATAAACTGCCAAAACATTTGTAAACAAGCAAAATTAAATAAAACAGCACAATAAAAAATAAAAAATATTAAGCCAAAAATATGGATAGCGCAGGATTTATAATTTAGTTATTCTTATTTTATTTTTTATATATGTATTTGTACGTGTATTTTATTTTATTAACAGCCAGCTTCGCCAGAAATTTACAGACAAATTATTTTTTTATTTGAAAACTGACGGAAGGGAAACATCATTTTTGGCTTATATAAATTGTTGACTTCATGTAGCGAAATAATTTTATGATGGAAAAATGGCGTAAAGTTGCCAACCGTTGAGCTGAGCGGAACTTCTCAGCTGTGCGTTTCTGAGACAAACACACAACAGTTCAGCAACAGCTACGTCTTAGAAACGCGCCCAATGTTACATTTTTCAAAACAGCAGGATGAATACATTGCAGCGCGAAGTAGTAACAATTTGTATGTACAAGAAAAACTCACAGTGTACGCTTTTAGTACGATAGTAGCAAAGATGAGCGTTTGAGAGACACAGAAGTCTAGGTATTGTAAGTTCAATGGTTAGAAACCGTGCTGAACTTAATAGTTTTAAAGCCACTCAGCCAAAAAGCTTAAAAGCATAAAAGCAAGCCAAAATCAGCTATTTGTAGGAAAATTATTTGATCGATGATAAGCAAAATGTATGATAAATCGCGGAAGATGGGAAAATGCACTCTCACGCAAAACAACAATAATGCACCAAAAGAGGCAAATATGCACAAGGAATGACTAGAATATTAATTTTTAATCCACGCACTTTATGTCTAAAACACAACAATTTATTGGAGCTTCAAATAGCTTTTTCCAGTATAAATTACACAAATTAGAACTGCTTAGCACCTAGATAAACAAAGTAACTTTAGGAATTCTTTCAAACGAATGTTTAAGCGACCGCACAGTACGAACGTTGCCACAGATGTGCAATAAAGTTTTTTATTTCTGAAAAGGCTTGCCACCTGTTAAAAATTTTATTAAAGTTATTTAATAAGTTAAGTGAATTAGATATTAAAATATGGGTATCAATTGAACTAGTTTCGAAAATACTTTACCTCTAAATGACACGTAGAAGGGTTTCCACATGTTTTAAAATTCAAATTCACTTTAATTAAGGGAATAAGGTAACTGAAATATGTATATCAATATGAGTATCTGACAAATGAAAAAATTTGACATATTTAGCAAGAAATAAATGGAGAGTAAAAACATTCCTGAGTTAATTTAAGAGTCCAGTAATTTAAAAGGAATGTAATCAGAACAAATCACTGATTGGCAATGTATGTATTTGTAATAAAACAACTAATACGATGGCGTGATCCTATAGTTTGACGTAATTGTTATTTTAGTGTAACTAAATTCGACTATACAAACAGGTGGCAGCCCTATTCGTAATATTTTTAGCTAAAACCTTCTTAAACCTTTCCATCTGACTTCCTTATGGTCATACCTATCTATTTCGATTACCTGGTTCCTCTAATTCAAGTGGAATTTCATTTTTTAAACACGTGGCAACTCTCCACATGTAGTTAATACACATTTCGGTCGATACCCATCTCTTAATAATTCATTTAACTCATAAAAAAATTTTAATCTAATTTTTAAACAGGTGGCAACTCTTTAAAAGAAATCCTTCTATTGTCCACAGGTCAAGCCTTTTAATCTGACACTTAATTTTTGAAAATGGAACGAATCGTGCAGATCTCAAGGCACTGAAAAAAAGTTAAAAAATTATTTTATGCATTAGCGAAAAACGCATTACTTCAGAAAGTGCAGAAATGAGCAGTTTTTTATTCCTTCTTTCGAAAGCTAAAAGCCCGTACTATTTAATAAAATAATAAAAAAAATTTATTTTTACATATATTTTTTATTCATTCCATTAAAATTTAGCNAAAAAAGTTAAAAAATTATTTTATGCATTAGCGAAAAACGCATTACTTCAGAAAGTGCAGAAATGAGCAGTTTTTTATTCCTTCTTTCGAAAGCTAAAAGCCCGTACTATTTAATAAAATAATAAAAAAAATTTATTTTTACATATATTTTTTATTCATTCCATTAAAATTTAGCATTTTTTTAATTTTGTTAAAAAAATGTTTTTTTTGGAACGCCGCAGGGACACCGTGTTTAATTTTGTTCCAAAATTTTAATTCCCGTAATTCTCTACTATCTATATGGAAACAAGAAACGTCAAACCAACATTTTATTTCAAAGAATATATTTTTATTAAAATTCTTAGTATAACATATGTCGACTTTAGTGGCTTCCTGGCGGCATACAATTAATTTTTTAGGGAAATTTGTTTTTTTGTTATTTTTATGGCCTTATAACAATTATATTCAACAATTTTTATGAGCTCGAGGCCGTATTAAATGCAAACTTATTGTGGAAAAGCAACAATAATTTGAAAAAATGGTAGAAGTGATAGCTATTTCGGAAATCACCACATTTCCTCATCAGACTTCTNTTAAAATTCTTAGTATAACATATGTCGACTTTAGTGGCTTCCTGGCGGCATACAATTAATTTTTTAGGGAAATTTGTTTTTTTGTTATTTTTATGGCCTTATAACAATTATATTCAACAA
>NW_016159409.1:85026-87133 GCF_001687245.7 Rhagoletis zephyria | reverse complement strand
GATAGCGATCGGCACCGTATCTCTAAAAACGTCGTAAGTTGCTCGAAAGTCGGCGGCTCATCACTTTCGAGTGATAGCTCCCATNGGCTCATCACTTTCGAGTGATAGCTCCCACTGCTTCCTTGTTTCGAATGCCAATTTGCTAACTACCTCATGAACCAACCAGTCGTCCCAAAACTCGACAGGACGCCCTAGTGCTTTGAGCTCGCGAATGGACTGCTGGAATGCGTCAATTACACCTTTTATTGCATCAGCAGAATCACTTGTAGCCCTCTTTATTTCCGACATAGCTCTAATGTGTACTTCGACAATAACGCGCAACACCTTATAACGAGCCTTAAGAAGGTCCCATGCCTCTTTGTGATTTGCATCACTAATTTGGAAGCCACTGATGATTCTCAATGCTTCACCCTTTAGACAACTTCGAAGATAGTGCAGCTTTTGCCCGTCCGATAAGGCCGGATTATTGTCGATCAGCGAGGAGAACGCGTCGAAAAACCCGATCCACTCCGTGGAATCGCCAGAGAACGTAGGTAGTTCCATTTTAGGTAGCCGTATGGCTGCAGAGATAGGTGTAGTCACAGTAGGGCGCGATTCGGTACGACATTTTTGAACTCGGTTAAAATTTGATAAAGCCGTTGAATACCAAGTCTAGGCTTGAATACGCACATTTTCTTCCAATTCGATGTTATCACCACCACACGAATTGTCTACAGCATCTTGGGCATTATTGAACCGAACCCATTGTTCATTTAATAGCTGCAAGTAACTCGCAACGTTTTCTACATCCATAGGGAATGCTTCATCAATACTTTTTGACATATACCGTTTAATGGCACTGAGGGCGGAATCGCGTGTTTTTATGGAATTCGACATTTTTCGAATTTGCCTTTTAAGGTTACTCGTAAGTCACAGCTTTTAAATAGAGTAGTTACAGCGAGCAAATGAAGGACACAAAGCGGCTCTTAGAATTTTGGTAATGTCAAATGGAGGACGAGCGTACAAAATCGCGCACAATCTTAGGTCGCTGAGATATACTCTTTTTATGCCACTCGAACACGAATCGCACTTAAATTCTTGAACTTTGTCAGTTTAATCACTACAATTGCCGCTTCGTATTTTATACCAATTACAAGCTCTACTTGGCTATATATTTTTTTTCACTTTCGCAATGTCTTTTTATAATATATGTAGATTTACAATATATGCGGGCGGGATGTACTATCCGGCTCGAAGGACCAAAAAATGTTGCGTTATTTACTGACAAAAAAAAACTCGGGTCGAATGCGAAATTAAAAATATGCGGTTTAATTTCATAAAAGTTCACTTTTATTGATTTAGAGGAAAAAAATGCGGGCGGTAGCAAGCGGTAGCAAACAGGCGATAATAGCTAAAGAAATAACAAATTAAAACGCGCAAAGAACTCAAGAGAGAAATACAAAAAAGTATAAAATTTCAAAATCGTTAACACTTATGCACAGTCTGTTGATACTTAACCCTTACATTAATATGTGCGATTAAAATATAAGAGAAAGCATAAATGAACCCAACACATTGTCAAGGGTTAAAATACGTTTCCAGTGGGTTTCTGGGGTTGCTGATTACGAATCTGATGTCAGATTTTCAAAATTCAAAATGGTGGATCCAAAATGGCGACCAACTTTAAAAAAATGATTGGATTTGTTTGAAACCCTTAACCGCCATTTTGAATTTTGAAAATCTGACATCAGATTCGTAATCAGCAACCCCAAAAAGCCCCTGGTAACAAGTTCCAACCCATGACAATGCGTAAATCGCTCAGTATCTATATATTAATACGCTAACATAAATTTTGTCTCCGTTCGTTTGGCGATTCTACCGAACCGATTTCAAAACCAAGAAAACCGTTGGAAAGGCATTTTTCCGTAGATGAGCAGAGTTTTTATGGTTTCACAATTAGTTGAAAATTACGGCCAAAACCGTCGTTTAAACATTTTCGAATTGTGTATTGATGTTGCTGCAACATGTTCAATTTGACATGTTTCGCCTGTTGTTTCACTACACATTTGAAATTAAGCTTTGAAATAAAGATAAATATGAAGATGAAGAAATAAATGATAACGATGAA
>NW_016159409.1:77560-79518 GCF_001687245.7 Rhagoletis zephyria | reverse complement strand
AATTTTTTTTTTTTTTGCAAAAACGGTAAATTGCAAATATCTCAAAAACGGTACCATAAAATTAAAAATAACCTTGATTTTCGGAATCAGGGGGTGATTTTACATACGAATTTCATAACGGCGTCTCTGGTAAATTTTGGCCGTCGACCAGTGTTATTAATCCGTTTGCATTTAAGTTAATGGACATTCCTACATTTCATATTTGGTACAAAACGAAATTCTGAATTGTAATTTTGAAAGTAAACGTGATTGTGAATGGTAATATTAGTGTTGAGCGTTGTGGTGATTGTGATTTTTTTTAACACCTGTGGGTGAAATATCCCTCATCGCTATTTATTTTGAAAAAATCTTTTGAAATGCAGTTTACCTAATGACGATCCTGCAGAAAATTAAGTAATTGAATAATTCGGGGGTTGAAAGTAAAAAATTGTACGTAAATTTCATGCGTTGAAACTAAAAATTTCTATTGTGGACTTTCATTTTAGTGTTACTAATGTCGTTTTATATGATTTATTTTCCATAATATAAACTGATCTATCTTCTGTAGTAATTTTTTTTTGCTATTTTCTTAATATTTTAATAAACATCCCTTTTTCTAATTAATTTTAATTTATTTTTTTATAAAAGTATAGGTCATTGTCTATCGAGACGAAATAAATCACAAATTCAAAGATTGGAAAAAATTAACAAATTTTCATCAAAATTTCACACTTTTTATTCAGAACTTGTGGAAATTTTTTAGGTAAGCATTTTTGAATGCCATTCATTCATTAAAAGGTGCTAGTTTGAAATGTCTAAAAAATACCATTGGTTTTTGGCTTTTTTTTTGTTGATGGTGTTGCGCACCTTCTTCCATATAAGGGATGTTGGCATTTTATTTTATATGGAAGAAAATGCGCAACACCGTTGTTGACTGTTTTCTTCAATCAGCTATACTTTCATTAAAAAAATATATAAAGTTTATTTGAACAAATGAAACATATAGCTCAAACTGGGGGGTGTACTTTTAAAAATGTGGAATATACACAATTTAAGAATTTATTTGTACTTGAGTTAAACTGTAAACTTAATGAAACTTAGTTTAACTTAGTGAGACTTTCTGACAAAACTGGCTATGACTTTATGGGCTAGTTGGAGAGATCTCAAGGATAAGTTACGTTAAATTAAGTCTACACCAACTGAAGCTGTAGTGTAGTAGACAAAAAAATGCTGTACGTTTGGTTGAAGGAAAAAGGGAGGTAATGTATTGACGGAAATGGTGAAAAGTACAATTGAGCTCAAAAAGTTACAGTTTTTTGTCGTTAAAGGCCTGTATGCAGCTCTCAAGAAAACGGTCAAGAAAAATTTGCCATTATTTCGTGGGTGTGTCCAAGGAATTTTGACATTTTTGATACTTCACAGCCTGTTGCCTCACTCTTTCCTCAAGAAATAATGGAATGGGCATATATTTCTGTTGCAAACCTGGGTTGCCTTTTGCTCTTTTTTCACAAAAAACCAGGGACCGAAAATAATCGTTAACATGAAGGATTTTTATTTAAAAATCATTGTATAATCGTTATTTTATGATTTATATTTTTTCAATCAAAAATAATCGTTATTCTTTGATTTTTATTTTTTCAATCATTTTTAATCGTTATTTTATGATTTATATTTTTTCAATCAAAAATAATCGTTATTCTTTGATTTTTATTTTTTCAATCATTTTTAATCGTTATTTTATGATTTATATTTTTTCAATCAAAAATAATCGTTATTCTTTGATTTTTATTTTTTCAATCATTTTTAATCGTTATTTTATGATTTATATTTTTTCAATCAAAAATAATCGTTATTCTTTGATTTTTATTTTTTCAATCATTTTTAATCGTTATTTTATGATTTTTATATTTTCGATCAAAAAAAATTGTTATTTTATGATTTTTATTTTTTCGATAATTTTTAATCGTTATTTCGTGATT